>NC_061105.1:49393027-49410527 GCF_015104395.2 Macrobrachium nipponense | reverse complement strand
GGAAAATTGAATGGAGATATGTTGTTTTGCCTTGCGCTAGAAGGAAAATGTACAGGAGATGATATTTTCATGGCATTAGATAAAAACTTCATGAGCTTGGACTTTCTTGGGATCGGTGTGTAGGTATATGCACAGATGGAGCCGGGGCAATGTTAGATAAAAAGAAAGGACTAAAAGCAAAGGTACATAATGTGGCTCCTCATATACGTTTTACTCACTGTATTATTCATCGAGAAGCTCTCGCTTGCAAAACCATTGTTCCCGAACTGTTTTTGATACAGCTGTCAAAATCACCAACTACATAAAAATCTCGCCCTTTGAATCCCAGGTTATTTGCTTCACTGTGCAAAGACATGGGCTCAGACCATTGAAGCATTGTTGCTTCACACAGAAATCAGATGGCTCTCCAGGGGAAAAGTTTTCACACGGCTGTATCAGCTGAGAGATGGGGTCCTCCTATTCCTTCTGGAATCAGGCTATGAATTATTGTATTCATGACTGATAGTAACTGGTTAGGAAAGCTAGTGTATTTATCATGCATTTTTTTTATAAACTTGATGAGTTAAATCTTTCCATACAAGGCCCAAACACAAATATTTTGTCATTGTTCGACAAGATAAATGCATTCTCAAAGAAGCTTGAGCAATGGATTTCACGAGCGGAAGAGGATAACATTGAAATGTTTACTGAACTTGAAGAGTTTGGAGAGGAAAATGAGTTATGCCTGGATAATTTGAAAGCAATAATAGTTAATCATCTTCGAAAACTTCTTAATCACTTCAAGAAATACTTTTCAGAAGAGTCCGATCTAGAACAGTATGATTGGATACGAATGACATTCACTGCTCCTGGAAATCATTTATCATCTGACCTCGAGGAAGCAGTGCTTGAATTATCTTCTGATCATAGAACCTTACGGCTCAAGTTTGGGTCAACAACATTGAATGAGTTTTGGATATCAGTATCGGAGGAATATCCTGGTTTATCAAAGGCAGCACTGAATATTTTAACACCGTTTGGATCGACTTATCTCTGTGAAACTACCTTCTCTGCATTAATGTATATCAAGAATAAATACCGATCTTTATGGAATGTAGAAGATGATCTGCGAGTTGCAGTCTCCGATATCACCCCGAGATTTGAGGTGTTATGTTCAAAGAAACAAGCCCATTCATCCCATTAAATTAAACAAAGTTAGATTGTATTGTACTTTAAAACTGTTATAAAACAAAGCAAACAATCAACTTCTCTCTCTCTCTCTCTCTCTCTCTCTCTCTCTCTCTCTCTCTCTCTCTCTCTCTCTCTCATACACACACACACACACACATACTTATGTACTCAACACACAAATATCCTTTTTGTGTTTGTGCATAACACACACACACACATATATACATATATATAATATATATATATGTGTGTATGGATGGCATTTATATAGTTTGTATGTGTTCAGTTATATATGTACTTATTTTGTTTTATACGTAGCTATAAAAGCAAGATGTATATATAAGCAAAATCTATATCCCACTGAGGAAAATATTTTTTGCCTGGAGGGGTCGCAAAATGTTTGAAGTAAGTTTTATGGGTCGCCAAGTAAAAAAGTTTGGGAACCCCTGACCTAAGCCTCTATCTTCAATCTTCAATATTACCCCATCATATTTCTCCCGAAGAGAGTTTCATAGTGACTTGCTCTTGAATTCAGGTTGTGTCAGGTTGAAGGAGAATTGGGTCAAGTGTAACAATAATATGATGAATATCTCAGAACTTTATTCCAGTCTTCAGTATTGTCACTTGTTTAATCACTCCTGTAAACATTCTCTGGTCGACTTAAGACTTTAAGGCGTCCCTTTGTGTATAATCCATCCTCCTCCCCACCCCCCATCTCTCTCTCTCTCTCTCTCTCTCTCTCTCTCTTCTCTCTCTCTCTCTGGAAAATAGGATTTGTTTAATACCTGGCCGAAATATTCCGGGGCCTTTTGCGAAGGCATAAAACACTTCCACACCTCCTCTCTCTCTCTCTCTCTCTCTCTCTCTCTCTCTCTCTCTCTCTCTCTCTCTCTCTCTCTCTCGCTTTGAATTGGAACCACAATTTCCTAGAGAAATTCAGAAGCTTTTGAAGCTTTCGAAGCCTCCGCCCTCCTACTTTTGCTAAAAAGCGACCCTTTGACAAAGCTTCTCCAGCTTTGCTGAAAATGGAAGGTGTTTGGTGCAGAGGAAGCGATTCATCTATGCCGTCAAGATCGTCTGACAAGAGAAGAAAAGTTCCAAAGGTGATCGGGGATTTAGGGAGGAGCGCTCGTGGACGTATCAACGTAATATACATAATATACTACTTGTCAAAGCATATATGTATATTATACGCGTAGGCGTTGACAGATACATATGATTTATGCGATATTTCTCAACCTATTCCCTGTTCGAATTCTAGGTTTTCCAATGATAACGTATTCTTGAAAATTAGAGGAAGTAGTGTAACGTTCGCCTATACACTCTTCTAGAAAATGTGATAAATACACATCAGCAAATGTATATATATGATATATTTACACAACGACATTTAAATGTATCTATCTGTCTGTCTATTTGTCTATATATCCACCTATCTAATCAGTCTGTCTGTCTGTCTGTCTGTCTATCTGTGTATACACAAAAAAATATATATGTATACACACACATTATACACACACACACACACACACACACACACACACACATATATATATATATATATATATATATATATATATATATATATATGTGTGTGTGTGTGTGTGTGTGTGTGTGTGTGTGTATAATGTTCATACATACATACATATGAATAAGAACACCCAAAATCTTCCCAAATCTCATTGAACTTCGTAAATACGGTTCCCCGTTTTCCTTCAGAATATGCAGCTGTATATGCTGATAGAAGCAGGGAAATTCAATAAACATTTTACAACGATTCTGGTCTCTAGATGAACCCACCGAACCTGGTTTCAGAAGCCTGCATAAAAGGACTCGAAAACCAACGAGGTTTGCTCTTTGGTGCCTGACTTCGATAAGGGATCCTTAACCTCATGAGAATCTACGCAAGGAGCCGTTTCAAAGGCGTATCCCGTCTACTACTACTACAAGTACCTCAGGCCAAGTCATTAAATTTAAAGTCAGGGAGGCGGAGGACGTCACAAACCATCTGGTTTAATGACGCGTGAAATTGCATACGTTCAAAGGTGCCTTCCGAACACTAACAATATCCAATGCTTTTGTCTATATGTTGTGTGTGCATGTACGTATAGATGCGCGCGCGTGCGTATGTATGTGTATATTAGTATCCTTTCAGTTTTGTAAGCGACGCCGTAAATGCGTGACTACACGATGAATAGTCAATGAAACATTGTTTTGCTCACAAAAAAAAAAGGAAAAAAAATGTAGAGTCATGTTACTTCACTGAGGTTTATAACCTGGTTCATTTGATATTCATTAGACTGAAGGTGAAGACATGACGGAGGTTTGGGATATAAAGACTGTTAGAGACTACGAGATATAAGAGGCGCCGATATAAAGAAACGTTATTCTCGTATATGAAGAGATGAGGAAAGTTAGGGATATAAAGGCAGGTTAAAGACCAAGAGAATTTGGAGTTTTCTTATGGACAAGAAAGGTTAAAGATGGAGAGACGCTGGAGTTGTGAATTTCAAGAAAGGTTAAAGACTTTGAAATGTCAATTCAGTAAAGAACGTCTTGAATTGAGAGGTGGGGTGACAATCTGGGGAGGCACTCCGACTCTCTCCTACACCCCCACCCCCACCAATTACCACCGATATCCAATTATTAGAGATGTTTATCGATTTATAGATGCAGGGGAACTTATCAGTTACCGTTCTCCTTGGGTGTAAGTTATTCCTTTGGTAAAGTAAATTGGATATTACACCTTATTTTTGGTTTAATACTTGTGAACGTAAGAAAGTTAGTCAGGTACATTTATATACATACATCCATGCATAACAATCTATACATACAACATACATACTAGGCATACATCATACATACATACATACATACATACATTATAAATGATTTATGTATATATATATATATATCCAAAATATACGAAAAAGTGTGCCTCACAATTTTTTTTCAGCCATCCAGTGAAATACAGAACTTGACTGCAAGATCGGTTTCCTCTTTACTCAAATAAACACACCACCTACCTCTCTCTCTCTCTCTCTCTCTCTCTCTCTCTCTCTCTCTCTCTCTCTCTCTCTCTCTCTCTTAGCGCAATGCAAGAAATGCCATCATTGCTACTGCTGCTGCAGTAGTATCGCTTCCCGAAAGCGTTGCAATAAAACCGTCGAGAGACTTTTGATGAATCGAATCGCATCGGAGTTTTTGCAGAAGAAGAAGGAAGCCTCGTGAAGAGGTTGTTTGGGAGGCGCCCAGTGATCGCCTCTTCGGGAACATTATTGCCTGCGGATAACAGCATGTTTTCGTCGGTTTTTTGTTGATTTAGCCTTCTTTACCTTATTTTTTTCTTTTTGAAGCAAAATGATACATCTTAAGAGCTATTTCTTCCTTTTCCGTTGGAAGCCTTAGCGTTTTAAAGTATATTGAGAAATACATTTTCTACAGTTCGGCAAGGTTGCAGAAATATTCCCAAAGTGTATGTCACCTTTAGAAGGTTATGAAATTCAGGTCCACAATATTTGCGCCCATTTACTCAGTATTTTGCTGAATTAATATAGCGATGCTTTTGGATAACAAAACCAATATATCCGTTGAGGATTTACCTTCAAATTTACATCAACCAAAGGTTAAAGCCGACTGTTTTTTTTATAGATTTGAAATGAATAATCTTCATGAGTAGTTTTTCTTTGTTTCGAATTTATGATGGATGAGACATCCAGTGTGTTACCCGAATTTTCAACCTATTTTTCAGTTAGACTTACTTCTGGTATTTAGATATTTTTGTACACCAGTTAACGGCAAGGCATCTTTCGATCATTTGAGACTCTAATGATCATACTCACAGTTACGTGGAGTCCGAACCTACTGACCATTTCAAGCCCTGCGATGCATAGGTTTTCTTAAATATCTTTTTAAATATCAACTGTATCTTCCTGAACATTTGGCACAACATGTTTTACACCTTCCGCTAATATATGGCAATAAAATTAAGTACCCTGAATTAATAATTAAGGCCCTTTACTTAGAAAATTTTCAATTTCCTCAGTATTAGTTGTAAATATACGAACACCTGTCGTTGGCTTAGCCAAAGAGTTAGGAAAGAAAGCCCCGCCCACTACTCTCTTTCTTACTCTGTCTGATACTTATGAGTGGAATAGTGTACTACCATATGTTTTTTTTTACTTTTTAAAATATAGGCGAACTACCATTTATTACTGATTACTTTTCATAAAGCCATTTGCATGTTTTTATTTATCATGTATTTCCATGAGAATGGTGTGGTAGTGGCAACTTTAGATTATTATTGGAGATATAAATATGGAAGGAAAACAACAGATCATAGTTTATTTAAAAGTAAGATTACTATATACATTATTTTATTATATATATCCAATAAAGTATGTACAATATGTACAGAAATTTTACAGATTTTGAAGTAAATTTTTGCAGTAACCGTGAAAGCAGCATAGACATACAAAATTAAAAAAAATGGTGGATAAATATATCAAAACTTATTTATTACAGGACTATATATACACACGTATAAGGATATTTCAGCTCACTCCCCGTCACTGACTAAAAACAGATCGTCCTCGTCATCACTGGCGACGTTGACAACGATTGGATCTATGCAATCTCGGACGTTGTCGGTAAGCCAGTATTCGTTCTCGAAAACTTGACTTCATTGGACAGCTCCTTCCCACACCTGTTTAGTGACAGCAAGCCTTGCTTCCTCCAATCTGGCCTTTAGGTCTGCCCTGGTGAAATGTCGTAACGATGAACGTACATATAGCTTCATATGCGCCCATACCTGCTCGATGGCATCGAGTTCAGGATGGGCGGGTGGAAGCCGGACAACAATATAAACACACCTGAACAGCTTGTAACTACTGCCCCTCTAATTTTCACCCGGTATATTTTCAAGTATATATATACTCAAAATAAACCAAGAGGTCATAATAATCTCCCAAAATAATGAAACACAAATAAAGTTCATTGCATAAACTAATTTGGATACATAAAACAATAATCCATAATCGTAGTACGGTACACTTTCATTCATAATTTGTTAACAGGGAGAGAAGTGGGCGGGCCGTCTTTCCTAACGGTGTCCGAAAGTTTGTCAAATGCAAAGAAAATTGGAAATGTTCAAGTGTAAATTGCCATTATTAATAATTTTAGATACTTAGTTACATTGCCATACATTAGCGGAAGGCCTAAAACATGTTGGGCCAAAATTTCAAGAAAATACAGTTGATATTTAGAAAGATATTTAAGAAAACCTATGTACCGCAGGCCTTGAAATAATCAGTAGATTAGTTCGTAACTTTTTGTGCGTTTTTTTGTTAAAGATTTAAAGTATTTCCTGTTTTTTTTGTTTAGATTCTGGGTCAGAAAATGATAGAAAAAGTCAACATAAAAATCACCCTGACAGAAATCAACATAAAGATATTTTTAAGATGTTTTAAATTTAAATAATAGAATTGTTGAAAATAGAATATATAACTAAAGAGGACTTACAAATCTACACGCGCTAACACACATAGACGCGAATGAAATGTAAAGCTTTGTCTCCAGGTAATGGATGAAGAGCCAAATCTCATCCTCCAGCCCCTAGACTTAACTAAAGATGTCTGTCGTTCCTGGAAGCAGCCAGGTCTCATTCCAGGTTTTCGGGAACTAAGGAAACAGCGTCCCCGTTGGGACTGGAAGGTCGTCGCTGAAGAGAAAAAGAAATGGGTCGATGTTCATTGCTGTGTCACCTCCTGGATGGAAAAGGCCTCATCACTCAATCGAGAAAATGGAATTAACGAAACGAAGTCAGGGAGAGCAATGAAAACATGAGCTTTGTAGCGGTTATGATTCATTCCTTTATTCTGTCGCCAATTAAGAGAGAGAGAGAGAGAGAGAGGACATCAGTTATCGCAGGCTTTTATGTAGGCAAACTGAGTTACCGTATCAATTTGATGCCTATAGTAGATTAACATCACCCGTGCGTCTGATGTCTAGGCCAGTCCCTTACGACGCACCTGATTGGCTGTTGATAAGCCAATCTCTGGGCTGGAAACTCTCAGTCTCTTGAGAGAGTTCACATAGGCAGGATGTATGCTCCACCTCTCCTGAGGGATAAGTCTTTCAAAAGTATCCCTCAGGAGAGATGGAACTTACATCCTGCTTATGTGAACTCTCGTGAGAGACAGAGTTTCCAGCCTTGTGATTGGCTTACCAAAAGCCAATCAGGAGCGTCGTAAGGGACTGGCCTAGACATCAGATGCAAGGGCGATGTGAATCTACTATATTAAGTGAAGATCTTTAGTAAATAATTAACAGTAGCTATCTCGTCCTGATACTCACTCAAGATGAGTGAGTATCAGGAATCACTTGTCATCTATGAAAACAATAATATAGAGCTTTATAAATTCACAACAATGTTTATGGCTGGCATATCGCAGTTAGGAGTAAAAAAAAAAAGTTATAGACTGACGTGTTTTATATTTTTTATTTCTTATTTATTTTTTATTTTTTATTTATTTTTTATTTATTTATTTAGTTTTATTTATGTTTATTTATTTATTTATTTATTTATTTATTTATTTATTTTATTTATTATTTATTTATTTTTTTAGTTTATTTTTTATTTATTATTTTTTTTTATTTTTTATTTATTTATTTATTTATTTATTTTTTATTTATTTATTTTTTTTATTATTTTTTTGTTATTTATTTTTTTATTTATTTTATTTTTTCTATTATTTATTTTTTTATTTTTTTTAGTTTTTATTTTATTATTTTTTGTTTATTTATTTGTTTTATTTTATTTTTTATTTTTATTTTTATTATTTTATTTTTTTTTATTTATTTTTTTATTTTTTGTATCTTTATTTTTTTTTATTTTTATTTTTTTTTTATTTTTATTTTTTATTTTTATTTATTTTTATTTTTAGTTTTTATTTTATTTTTTTTATTATTTAATTTTGTATTTATTTCTATTTTTTATTTGTCTATTTTTTATTTTTTTATTTTTATTTTGTTATTTTTTATTTTTTTATTTTTATTTTTTTATTTATTTTTTTTATTTATTTATTTTATTTTTTATTTATTTTTTATGTTTTATTTTTTATTTATTTTTTATTTATTTTGTATTTATTATTTTTTATTTATTTTTATTTTATTTATTTTATTTATTTTTCCTTTATTTTTTGATTGATTTGTTTTTATTTTGTTTATTTTTTTATTTATTATTTATTATTTGGTTTATTTTTTTATTTATTTTTTTTATTATTTATTTTTTATTATTTATTTTTTACTTTTTTATTATGTTTTTAATTTTTTTGTGGGGTTTTTTATTTTATTTATTTTTTTTCGTTATTATTATTTTTTTCTTTATTTATTTTGTTTTATTTTTTTATTTATATTTTTTATTTATTTTTTATTTGTATTATTTATTTTTTATTCATTTATTTTTTATTTCTTTATTTTTCTATTTTCTTTTATTTTTAAATTTTATTTATTTTATTTATTTTTATTTTTTATTTATTTAATTTTTTTTTTGATTTTATTTATTTTTTAATTTTTGGTTTATTTATTTTTTTTTTTATTTATTTTTTATTTTTAATTTATTTTTTATTTTTTATTTTTCTTTTTTTATTTTTATTTTAATTTTTTTTATTTATTTTTTTTATTTTTAAATTTTTTAATTTTTAATTTTTTAATTTTTTTATTTTTTATTTTTTATTTAATTTATTTTTTTATTTATTTATTTTAATTTATTTTTTTTTTATTTATTTATTTGTTATTTTTTTTTTTTTCATTTTTTAATTTTTTTATTTTTATTTATTTTTTTTTAATTTATTTAATTTATTTATTTTTATTTATTTTATTTTTCTATTTATTTTTTATTTATTTTTTTATTTTTTATTTTTATTTATTTTATTTATTTGTTTTATTTTTTTTTATTTTTTTTTATTTATTTTATTTATTTTTATTTTTTATTTAATTTTTTATTTATTTGTTTTATTTTTTTATTTATTTATTTCTTATTTTTATTTATTTTTTTTTTATTTTTTTTTTTATTTTTTATTTATTTTTTTTATTTTTTATTTTTTATTTATTTTATTTTTTAATTTTTTATTTATTTCTTTAGTATTTTTTGGTTTTATTTATTTTTATTTAATTTTTGTTGTTAATTTTTAAAAATTTAAGTGTTTTTATTTTTTATTTTTTGTTTTTATTTTTTTATTTTTTATTTTTTATTTCATTTATTTTTTATTTTTTTATTTTTTATTTTTTAGGTTTATTTATTTTTATTTTTTTGTTTTAGATTCATTTTATTTATTTTTTATTTTTATTCATTTTTATTTAGCTTTTATTAGTTTTATTTATTATTTTTTTTTATTTTATTTATGATTTTTAGTTTTATTTTTTAATTTTTCATTTTATTTATTTATTTTATTTTTATTTATTTCTTATTGTTTTTATTTTTTATTTTTTTTATTTGTTTTTATTTATTTTATTTACCTTTTTTTATTTATTTTATTTATTTATTTATTTTTGTATTTTATTTATTATTTTTTTTAGTATTGAATTTTTTACATTTATTTTTTCTTATTTATTATTTATTTTTATTTCATATTTTTTTATTTTTTTTATTATTTATTTATTTTTTTATTTATTTATTTACTATTTATTTTTATTTTTTTTTCATTTATTTATTATTTTGTTTTATTTTATTTTTTAATTTGTTTTTATTTATTTAGTTTTTATTTATTTTTTTTTTTTGTTAGTTTTTTATTATTTATTTTTTTATTTGTTATTTATTTTTTATGTTTTATTTATATTTTTTTATTTATTTATTTTTTATTTATTTATTTTTTAGTTTCATTTATTTTTTATTTATTTATTTTGGGGTATATTTATTTTGTTATTTCTTATTTTTGTTATTTTTTATGTTATTCGTTATTTTTGGTTTTTTATTTATGAATAATTTTTTTATTTTTTATTTTTTATTATTTTTTTTTCTTTATTTTTTTTTTTAGTGTCTTGGTTTGAGTTATTTAAGTTTTGTTATTTTCTTATTTTTTATTTTTTGGATTATTATTTTGTATATTATTTATTTATTTTTTTTATTGTATTGATTTTATTTTGGTATGTATTCCATATTTGGATTTTATTTGTATTTATTTATTTTTTTATGGTATGGATTTATTTTTTGATTATTTAGTTTTTGAGGTTGTTATTTATTGATTTATTTTTTTATTTATTTCCTTTATTTTTTTTATTGATGGATTTGATTTATTTTTGTTTTATTTTTTTATATATTTTATTTATTTATTTTTATTTATTTTTCATTTATTTTTTATTTTATTATTGATTTAATTTATTTTTTTTTTATTTCTTTAATTTTATTTGTTTTTTAATTATTTATGAATTTGTTATTTTTTTATTATTACTATTTATTTTATTTTTTTTATTATTTAGTTTTGTATTTATTTTTTCGTTTTTTTTTTTGTTTTTATTTTTTATTATTTATGTATTCTTTATTTATTTATTTTTCTTTATTTTTTTTTTATTTTTTATTTTTTGTTAATTTATTTTTTATTTAGTTTTTATTTCTTAATTTGTTTTTGTTATTTTATTTATTTTTATATTTTTTATTTATTTATTATTTATTTCTTATTTATTTTTTAATTTCATTTTATTTGTTTTTATTTATTTGTATTTTTTATCTTTATTTTATTTTTTATTGTTGTGTATTTTTGTATTTATTTTCTATTACTTTTATTTATTTGTATTTTATTTATTTTATTATTATTAATTTTTTTATTTTTTATTATTATTTTTAATTTTTGTTTATTTATTATTATTTTTTATTTATTTATTTTTTATTTATTATTTGATTTATTTTTTAGTAATTTTTTAAATTTTTTTTTTCATTTTTATTTATAATTTTTTATTTCATTTCTTTTTTATTAATTATTTTTTAATTATATTTTATTTTTATTTATTTATTTATTATTTATTTATTTTATTTATTTATTCCTTTTTTTAATATTTTTATTTATTTTTTATTTCTCATTTATTTATTTTTATTTTTATTTATTTAGTTTTTTATTTATTTATTTATTTTAGTTTTATGTATTCTATATATTTCATTTTTTTATTTATTATTTATTTTATTTATTTATTTATTAGTTTTTATTTATTTTCGTATTTATTTTTATTTATTTATCTTATTTATTTTTTATTTATTAATTTAGGTAGTTTTTATTTATTTCCATTTTCTATTTTTATTTATATTTTTTTACTTTTGTATTTATTTAAAATTTTTTTTATTTTTAAATTATATTTTTATTATTTATTTTTATTATTTATTTTTATTTTATTATTTTTATTTATTATTTTATTTTTTTTTTATTTATTTTTTTTTATTTATTTATTTATTTTTATTTATTTATTTATTTTTATTATTTTTATTTTTTATTTATTTATTCATTTATTCTATTTTTATTGATTGATTTGATTTTTTATTTTTTCCTTTTTTTATTTATTTTTTATTTAATTTTTCTTTATTATTTTTTACTTTATTTTTATTTTAATTTTGTTATTTCTTATTTATTTATTTTTTTATTTTTTGTTTCTTTATTTAATTGTATTTAATTTTTAGTTAGTTTGTTTTTTATTTTATTTAATTTAATTATTTCTTTATTTTTTTATTGATTTTAAGTTTATTTTATTTTTTTTGTTAGTTTGTTTTATTTATTTATTTATTTTATTTTCTTAATTTTGTTTATTTTTTGTTGATTTATTTTTTTATTTTTTTTATTTTTATTTTTTATTATTTGTTATTTTTAGTTTCTTAATTTTTTGTTTATTTTTTATTTTCTTTTTATTTGTAATTTTTTCATTTATTTTTGTTATTTAGTTTATTCATTTTATGTGTTTATTTCATTTTTGTTTTTTAGTTTTATTTAAATTTTAAAAATTTTCTATTTATTTTATTTTTTGTATTTATTTATTTGTTCTAGATTTTATTTGTATTTATTAATTTTTTATTTTTTAATTTATTATTTTTTAATTTTTGTTTATTTCGATTTATTTATTTTTTATTTGTTTAATGTTGTTTATTTATTTATTTATTTTTATTTATGACCATTTTGGATTTATTTTTAAGTTTTTTTTTCATTTTTATTTTTATTAATTTTTTGTTTTAATTTTTTTTCAGTTTTCTTTTTTATTAATTTTTTATTTTTATTTCTGTGGTAATTAATTTATTTGTTGTATTATTTATTTTATTTATGTTTATTTATTTAGTTATTTTTTATTGTTCTATTTCCTTTTTTTATTATTCCTTTTTTTATTTATTAGTTATTTCTTTTTTTATTTCGTTCCATTTATTTATTTTTATTTTTATTTTTAGTTTTTAGTTTTTATTGTTTATTTATTTTAGGTTTTTATTTGAATTTATATATTTATTTTTTATTTTTTATTTATTTATTTTTTTATTTTTTAATTTGATTTATTTAGTTGTTTAGTTTTTATTTATTTGTTTATTTATTTTTTTTTTTTGTTTATTTATTTATTTATTTATTTTTTATTTATTCATTTATGTATTTTTTGTTGTTAATTTATTCAGTTCTATTTTTATTTAATTTATGTTTTTGTTTACTTTTTATTTATTTATTTATTTTTTAATTATTGATTTTATTTGTTTATTTTTTATTTATTTATTTTTATTTTATTTTTTTCATTTATTTATTTTTTTTTATTTATTTTTTTTTATTTATTTTTTTTTATTTATTTTTATTGTATTTATTTATTTTTATTTCTTTTTATTTTTTAATTTTTTTTTATTTATTTTTTATTCATTTATTTTCTATTTTTTTTAATTTTTTTTTTTTATTTATTTTTTTTATTTTTTATTTTTTATATTTTTTTATTTTTTTATTTTTATTTATTTTTTTATTTTTTTATTTATGCATTTATTTATTTATTTTTTATTTATTTATCCAATTTTTTTAGTATTTATTTGTTTACTTATTTTTTTTCATTCATTTATTTTTTTTTATTTTTTTATTTATTTTTAAATTTTTAAAGTTATTTTTTTATTTTTTATTTATTTATTTATTTATTATTTTATTATTTATTATTTATTTTTTTATATTTTGTTTATTTGTTTTTTATTTTTATTTATATATTTATTTTTTATTTATTAATTAGTTATATTTTTTTAGTTATTAATTAGTTAATTTTTTATTTATTTATTTTTTTCTTTATTTTTATTTTATTTTTATTTATCTATTTATATATTTTTATTTATATTTATTTATTTATTTTTTTATTTATTTATTTATTTATTTATTTTTTATTATTCATTTTTTAAATTTTTTTTTTTTTTTTATTTATTTCTTTTTTATTTGTTCATTTTTTATTTATTTTTTTATTTTTTATTTTATTTCATTTATCTTACTTGTCATCTTTTTATTTTTTTATTGATTTCTTTTTAAATTATTAATTTTTAATTTATTTTCTTTTATTTATTCTCATTTATTTATTCTTTATTTATTTTTTTATAATTTATTTATTTGTTTGTTTATTTGTTTTTTAATTTATTGATATATTTATTTATTTTTTAGTTTATTTCTTTTTGGTTATTTAAAATTTATTTTTTATTTTTTTTATTTTTTTTACCTTTTATTTTTCACCTTTATTTTTATTTTTTATTTTTTTTTATTTATTTTTTATGTTTTATTTATTTCTTATTTTTTTATTTATTTCTTTTTTTTTTTTTTTTATTATTTTTCATTTTTATTATTTATTTGTATTTTATTTTTCATTTATTTATTTTCTATTTTTTATTTTTTTTTTATTTATTTTTTTATTTTTATCTTATTTTTTTTTATTTTTTATTTTTGTTATTTATTTTTATTTTTATTTGTATTCTTTTATTTATTTTATTTATTTATTTATTTATATATTTTATTATTTATTTAATTTTATTATTTGTTATTTATTTTTTATTTTTCTTTCATTTATTTTTGTTTTGTTTTTTATTTTGATTTTTTATTTTATTTTTATTTTTTATTTTTTATTTTTATTTTTTATTTTTTATTTTTTTATTTTTTATTTTTTTATTATATTTTATTTATTTTTTATTTATTTCTTTTTTTTTTTATTTGTTTTTATTTTCTTTTATTTTTTTTTTCTTTTGTATTTTTTATTTTTTTACCTTTTTATTTATTTTTTTATTTATTTTATTTATTTATTTTATAAAAAAACAAATTTATTTATTTATTTTTTTTCTTTATTTATTTATTTATTTTTTATTTATTTATTTACTTTAATTTATTTTTTATTCATTTATTTTTTTTGATATATTTATTTATTTGTTTTTTTTGTTCGATTTTTTGTTTATTTATTTTTTTATATATTTTTTATTTTTATTTATTTATCATTTTATTTTTATTTTTATTTGATTTAAATTTTTTTTTATTTATTTATTTATTATTTGATTTTTTTTTAATTATTTATTTATTTTTTTTTTTTTTAATTTTTCTATTTATTTGTTATTTATTTTTATTTATTTATTTATTTTGTTTTTCATTTATTTATTTCTTTTTTATTTATTTATTTATTTTTTGTTATTTATTTATTGTATTTATTTAATTTTTTATCTATTTTTTTATTTATTTTCTATTTATTTTCTATTTTATTTACTTATTTATTTTTTATTTAAATTTTTTTATTTTTTATTTTTTTTTGTTTTTTTATTTTATTCATTCATTTACTTTTCAGTTTACTTATTTATTTATTTATTTATTTCTATTTATTTTATTTATTTATTTTAACTTATTTACTTATTTTTGATTTAATTTTAATTTATTTGTTATTAATTAATTAATTTATTTATTTATTTTATTTTAATTTGTTTATTTATTTTGATTTTTTATTTATTTTTTCTTGTTTTCTTTGTTTATTTATTTATTTTTTTATTTTTGTTATTTAGTTTTTTTATCCTTTTTATTTATTTTTTATTTATTTTTTGTTTTTATTTTGATTTATTCAATTTTTATTTCCAATTTTTATTAATTTATTTTAATTTATTTTTAAATTTATTTGATTTCTATTTATATTTGTATTTTTTATTGATTTATTTTTTATTTAATTTAATTTTTTTATTTATTTTTGTCTATTTATTTTTTTATTTTTTTTATTTATTTATTTACTTTTTATTTATTTTATTTTTTTTTATTTTATTTTATTTATTTATTTATTTTTTATTTTTTGATTTTTTATTTTTTTTTTTAATTTTTTTTTTCTTTTATTTCTATTTAATTTATTTATTTTTTTCTTTTTTTATTTAATTATTTATTTTTTTATTTTTTTATTTATTTGTTTACTTATTTATTTATTTTTTTATTTGTTTTTAATTTAGTTATTTATTTATTTATTTTTTTGTACTTCTTTATTTATTTATTTATTTTTTATTTATTTATTTTTTTTTTATTTATTTTTTATTTTTTCTTTATGTTTTTTATTTTACTTTTAATTGGTTTTGATTTAGTTAATTTGTTTAGTTTGTTTTTTATTCGTTTATTTTTTGTTTATTTATTTTTATCTATTTTAATTTGATTTGATTTTTTATTTATTTATTTATTTATTTAATATTTATTTGTTTCGTATTTATTTATTTATTTCTTATTTATTTGTTTTTTTTTATTTATTTATTTATTTTATTTATTTTTATTTATTTATTTTGTATTTATTTATTTGTTTTTTCATTTATTTTGATTTTTTTTATTTATTTATTTTTTATTTTATTTTTTTTTTTATTTATTTATTTATTTTATTTAGTTTTTTTTTTTTTTATTTTTTTCTTTTTTTTTATTTCTTTATTTTTTTTATTTATTTATTTATTTATTTTTTGTTTCTTTTTTTTATTTATTTTTTTATTTATTTGTTTATTTTTTGTTTTTTTTATTTATTTATTTTATTTATTTTATTTTACTTTTTTATTTATTTATTTATTTTTTTATTTATTTTTTTTGTTTTTTATTTATTTCTTATTTATTTATTTATTTATTTTTTTTTATTTTTTTATTTACTTTAGGTTTTTATTTTTATTTATTTTTATTTATTTATTTCTTTTTTTATTTTACATTTATTTATTTTTTTTTGTTTTTTAATTTTTTTTATTTATTTCTATTTATTTTCATTTATTTTCTTTATTTTTTTAATCCATTTTTATTTTATTTTTTATTTATTTTTTTTTAATTTTTTTATTCATTTATTCATTTTTTATTATTGATATATTTTTAATTTTATTTCTTTTATTTATATATTTTTATAGGGTATTTTTTATCTATTGTAATTATATTTATTTATTTTGTCCTATTTATTTTTTTATTTTTTTTATTTATTATTTACTTTTTATTTATTTATTTATTTTTTATTTATTTATTTATTTATTTATTTTTTATTTATTTTTTATTTTTTTTATTTTTTTCTATTTATTTATTTATTTATTTTTATTAATTATTTATATTTTTTTTGTATTTATTTACTTATTTATTTAGTTATTTATTTTTATTTAGTTCTTTATTATTTATTTTTTTTACTTCTTATTTATTTATTTTTTTTATTTATTATTTTTTTTTATAATAAAAATCGTGTCCCATATGCCGAGGGGGTCTTGGAGTGAGCGGCATAGTGGAAAAAATATTTTTTTCAAAAAATCTCAGAGCGCTTAGTTTTCATGATTAAGAGTTCATTTTTGTCCTTTTTTTTGTCATTGCCTGAAGGTTATTATGCAACCATCAGAAAAGAAAAAAAATATCATTATCATATATAAATAATGCGATATATGATAGCGCGAAAACAAAATTTCATATATAATTGTATTCAAATCGCGCTGTGAGCAAAACGGTTAAAGCTAACGAGTTAATTTTTTTTGTTGTATTGCACACTAAATTGCGATCATTTTGGTTTATAACACATTGCATTATCACAAAATGATGCATGAATTCGTAACGCGCAGACGTAAAAAATTGTTTTTTTCAAAATTTCTCCATAAATCTAAATATTGTTCTAAAGACTTTCAATTTATTTCAAACTGAAGGTAAATGATTGAATATTACTATACTGTAAGAGTTTTAGCTTACAATTGCAGTTTTCAACCATTTCGGACGAGTTAAAGTTGACCGAATGTCGATTTTTTTATATATTTTTTTTTTATATGCACATATTTCACAAATGAGAAAAGCTACAACCTTCAATTATTTTTTTTGTATTTTACATTATATTGCGCACATGTTCATATATAAAACTCTCTGAA
>NC_061105.1:49359841-49364841 GCF_015104395.2 Macrobrachium nipponense | reverse complement strand
ACTTTGGATCGTGTTGGTGTGTTTCTGCCGTCACCCATGTTCATGCATGGCCAACTGTATGTGGCGATGAGCAGAGCAACTGACTCTGCCAACTTGAAATTAAGTTGTGGACAAACTGATAATATTGTGTACAAAGAGGTTCTGTAGTAGGTATATATAAAAATCGCTCTTATTCTAATATTGCTGAAGAAATAGTACATATAAATTTTTCACTTCTGCACCTGTATTTTATCACCCATCGTAGATGGGTAAGTTTGCTAGTTAGATTTAATTTGGACTCAGCATACTTTGGTGTGAGCATACTATGCAATATTTAATTGGATTTATTAACATAAAATTGAGTTCCTTTTTATCATGTTATAATCCCTTGCTATTGCAAAGGAAAACAGCATATGACGTCAGATATTTCATTATAACCAGCTCAAGCAGAAAGATTAAATGTTTAGGAGAAAATCATTCAATATTTCAGAAATTACAGTGACGTAATGAAAGCACTTTCCTTTACGAAAAGCACCCATCAGTCTCTGACAAACACATCCGCATTTTCACAAATATTCCTACATCCATTCATAAGCTCAAACATATATATATATATATATATATATATATATAATATATATATATATATATATATATATATATGTACAATATATATATATATGTATAATATATATATATATATATATATATATATATATATATATATATAGTATAAATAATGAAATAGATACACAAGAAACACATTAATGGATCGTACAATACTAATAAAAATTCTTCTCGAAACTGTTTGAAAATGGATCTTGGCGAAGCTTTGAATGCATTACTGAATTGCGTTTCGAAAAGTATGAGTCGACGAGCCTGGAAAAGAACTTCCAGGAAAAGAGCTTCCAAAGCTGGAATACTGGAAGAATACGTGCGCTGTATCAAAACTGAATTTCGATTTCTGTTGCAATTCGTAATGAAGATGAAGGGATCATCTATCACCACCAGATGCATAATTTATGAAAACACAATTACATTCGTTAGTGGATCGTTGTACGTTATCATAATCAATACTATTTCCTTTTATTCAGTGGCAACATGAATGTAAACACAAACCACTGCACATTGTAACTATCATCTCCGCCATGTATTTCCGAAAGGTTTGACCTTCTGTATTATATACTGCATCATATATTGATGTTTATACTAAGGAACGATTATTAAACCTTACCTTCTAAAACCCTGGAGACTCAACCTTGATGCAACCTTGCGTTTCTTCAGTCATCCCAAGGGCAGAGTTATTTCCATCTCAGTCATTTGTGTTTCCTGTTGGAAAGAAGTGTAAAGACGTGAATTAAAGTATCCCTTATAACCATAACAAAGCTGCCTATTTCACACAGGTAGAGCAAATGGCGAAATATTTAAAAGCCAGCTCAGTTCTATAAGAAATAATACATCAACTCAGTACTTCTACTGTCTTTCTCTAGGCCACACATGTATATGGCAAAGTCTTTGGTTGATGCCATGGTACCAACTGGAAATCTTTGAAAACCTCAAAAATGGCAAAGAAAAAAAATGCTTTTGTTGATTCCGCATGTGTGGACTAAACCTAGGCTGAACTAATTAATTAGAATATAATTATTTTTTCTGTATATAACATAAATGAGAACGTGTCGGAATGAAGTAATAACAGTACACGGCAATGAAAATTCTAATACTGTAATTCTCTGATGAGGCATAAAAAAAAACACACACACACACACACACACAAATAATTTGGTTCAACAAAATTGGGTCTATAATCCTGTCTAGTTCTTACACCCGGAACACAACTCTTTCCAAATCTCCCATGAATCCTCAACCGATTTCTCTTAAATTTAAATCCCCCTAATGAGAAATGTTTCCTTGATATAACGTCCTTTGTCTGAATTGAACTGAGCTGAATATGGAATTTAGGCCAAAGGGTAAGCACTGGGACTTATGAGGTTATTCAGCGTTGAAACTGACAGTAAAAGGGCTGAAAGGTGTAACAGGAGGAAAACCTCGCAGTTGCGCTATGAAGCAATTGTTAGGAGGGTGGAATGATGGAAGAAATAGAATATGAAAGGAGGGAAAGTAAAAGGAACGAAAAGGATTGCAGCTAGGGGCCGAGGGCACGCAAGAAAGAACCTTAAGTAATGCTTACAGTGCACCGCATGAGGTACACTGACGGCACTTAACCCGCTACGGGAAACGATTTTTGTCTAACACGGTACATCCCCCGCTGCGCCTCCCACAGGATTATCAACGGCTTCACCCCACACTTTAGCTGTTCCTTAGACCTGACCCCTCCCCCAAAAACTATGTTCTGATGAAAAGTTTAAAAGGAATCAGCTTCAGTCATTATGGCCTCGTGTCGAGGTTCTAAGAAAGATTTGGAATGTCTCTCCGATTTGATGGCAGCGATTTTCTTCATATGATAATCATCCACTTTCCACGCTTCCTTGCTCAGTTCACTTGACGTGACAACTTCGAGAACGTATTTTTTTTTCTATTAATTTGTTTGTTTATTCAAGATCACTGATTGGCGAGTGTTCGATTACCAACAGGTGAGGGACAGCTCTTCCATGTTTTCCCAAATTGGATTCAATATTGGTGTTGATAAGCGTCTCTAAAAAGTGCAAGCAAATCAGGAAGGTAAGAGGCCACACAATGGCACACGTACACACACATAATCAATATATATATATATATATATATATATATATATATATATATATATATATATATATATATATATATATATATATATATATATATACATATATATATATATATATATATATAATATATATATATATATATATATATATATATATATATTATATATATAATATATATATATATATATATATATATATATATATATATATATATATATATATATATATATTATGATGTTACAGTTTTTCGCTGCAAGAGCGTTCTTAATATAATTTATATAAATTTCTATAAACTTTTTTATTTTCTATGCGTTTATACTTTATGGAGCCTATAATATATACATATACATAAATACACACATATTTCTATAAACTTATATATATATAAGTTAGTAAGTATGTTTAGATTTCAGTGCTTACCTTGACTTGAACTTCATTACAGATAACGGGAATTATATTGTTATCGAATCCAATTCCTACAATACGTAAGTATTCGGAAAGTGAGTTGATGTTTCTAATTATTTTAGAAAATTATTACATCAGGAACCTTCATTTTTTTCACATCATGCCTTTCTATGCAAGTTGCGCGCGTGGGCTCATACGCATGTGCACACGCTCTCACAAGCTATATATATATATATATATATATATATATATATATATATATATGTATATATATATATATATATAATATATATATATATAATATGTATGTATATATATGTGTATATATATATATTATATTATATATATATATGATATATATATATATATATATATATTTATTCTATATATATATATATATATGCACATATATATATATATATATATATATATATATATATATATATATCTCTATACATATATATTTCTTTATCTATATATATATATCTAGTATATCCTATATATATATATCTTGGATATATATATATAATATATATATATATATATATATATATATATATCTATATTTATATATATATGCAGTATATATATATATATATATATATATATATATAATATATATATATATATACACATATCTATACATACATATATATATATATATCCATATATATATCTATATATATATATATAGCTTGTGAGCGTGTGTGCACATGCGTATGAGCCCACGCGCGCATTTGCATAGAAATGCATGAAAAAATGTGAAGGTTCCTGATGTAATAATTTTCTAAAATAATTAGAAACATCAACTCACTTTCCGAATACTTACGTATTGTAGGAATTGGATTCGATAACAATATAATTCCCGTTATCTGTAATGAAGTTCAAGTCAAGGTAAGCACTGAAATCTAAACATACTTACTAACTGTCTTCTCATAATCAACCTGGATAAAAAGGAAAAAAAAAAACACCAAAATTACAAATTCCAAAACTAATTTCGCAACGCATTTCACACAATTAGAATCCAGGTCAGGTTCGACTATAACAGACTTCATCTATTTAAGTCGTGTGGTAGAGAGTTATGGTTTCATCTAGAATAAATGTATATTTAAAAAGGGGCGCGCCATAAAATTTGCATACGCCAATTCAATTACGCTAAATGAACAGACATCGGTTAGGATTTATGTCGGTGCTCTCGAAATGGATATAAACACCGAGATTGTCGGTAGGCAATTATGGTAATGAACGCTATACGTTACCAAGTATTAGGATGAGTATGCTGATGCGTAACACTGAACCTTCACGTGCTTGAACGAGGTTGCCAATTCGAAGGCACTGTATACAAAGCAGACGTGTTAGGAAATATGCCAAAAATAAGTTAAGTATATCTTAGTTTAACCAGACCACTGAGCTGATAACCAGTTCTCCTAAGGTTGACCCGAAGGATTAGATATTTTTACGTCGCTAGGAACCAATTGGTTACCTAGCATTGTGACCTACATCTTATTGTGGGATCCGAACCACATTATATAGAGAAATGAATTTCTAATCACCAGAAACAAATTCCTCTGATTCCATTTTGGCAGAGCGGGGAATCGAACTCCCGACTACCGAATCGGTAGGCGAGCACGTAACCCACTCTTCCAACGAGGAACTAGGAAATATGCTAAAGCTTATTTTCTACTAAAATTAGCTGGATCAAGAAGATTCTTCCATTTTCAGATTATGGCAAAGGACCTGTACATTGAGGAATATTTCTCTGATCTTGGTAGGAAAAACTGTTTGCATATTCTGGTGGGGAAAAAGTCAGCTCTTCAGAACACCACTTAGAATTCGAGTACCATGAAATCAACATCCGAAAGTATAATAATAGAAATGTTGAACCACTTTATTCTTTTCTCCAACGGTCAC
>NC_061105.1:49339841-49354841 GCF_015104395.2 Macrobrachium nipponense | reverse complement strand
GCGGATAGATCAGAAAACCAGGAAACATATGACAATACACAAAGCACTAACACCCAGAGGCAAATACTTACAGACTTATACATAACACGAAAGGAAGGAGGGAGAGGAATACTAAGTATTATTATATTATTATTATTATTATTATTATTATATTATTATTATTATTATTATTATTATTATTATTATTAAAGATATTGCTGCATCAGCTGCATTCCACGAAACGGATAAAAATTCTCCCTCATTTTTACAAACTCTTGCGTGAATTTCCAATTCAAATTGGAACATGACCAATCCACCGCTCAATTAACCTGGCTCTTCCGGGACACCTATCGTCACCTTTGCAAGATTAATCGGAAATAATGGTTCACGAAAAGCAATTATTCGTGTCAACTGAAAATTGCATGACCTGTTACTTACTTCTAACTTCATATCAAATGAGAGAGAGAGAGAGAGAGAGAGAGAGAGAGAGAGAGAGAGAGAGAGAGAGAGAGAGAAAGTTAATACAGTACTGTATTCAAATGTTTTGACTTCCTAATGGTTCCTTAAAAGCAAAGTTCCTTTTGGGACCCATTCAGTGAATTAGGTCGGTATGTTCCGAATTAAATTACGCTTACCGTTATGAAAACTACTGATTATTCATAAACACTTTGTCATCGAAATATAAAACCGATTCTGTTATAATACTCAAAAGAGGCCATATTTTTAATTCAACTTTCACAAAATAGAAATATTCCATATGTCACACTGAAGGAACAAGAATTCCTATCCATGCTTGGACTGAAACAGACAATTTTACCGTATATGTCCCCTGCAGAAAAGGACATGGTTCAAGTCAGAGATTACTACAAATTATTATCAAAATGGAATATCATTCTAAATCAGGCGTTCATAACTCAAAATTCTATACATTAAACTTGGATCAAAATTTCACTAAACTTGGCTGATACCTGGTTTCTAGTGGGATGAAATATGCTAATGAAATTATATCTTAAGACACTAATATTCGTATTCTAAAAAATAAAAAATAAAAAAAATCTTTGACCTTTATACACGAGGTCAAAGACACCCGAAATACTGCCGGAGTTTTTTTTTCTTTTCTTTTCATCTAATGATCATTACTTAGTTGTACATAGAGTTTTGTCGATATTTAGCTACGCAGCACGAAGACAGTAAAAATGAGCACTAATCTGAAAACGAAAATAAACAAACGTAGAAATGTATCATTATACAATTCTTTTATATAGATTAATTCTTCAAAGAATGAACATTTTTAAGCGATAAATGAACTGATGGAAAACGTGACTGCATTGTACATCAAGTTCAGATTCAAATACGTGACTCGGAAAATGAAAATACATATACTCTAGTTCGCATGAGTGGAGAGGAATTTATTTCTGAGTAAAATATGAATATGGATAGAGGGCTTCAAAAGAGAAATTATTCATTCATAATCATGTTTATATTGACATGAGTATAGCAGTCCAGCTATGTCGCATATGCCAGCTTACTTGTACACCCACATAGGTGGCAATTTTTAAATGTATTATGGACATTTTAATTTATTAAAATTACAACTAAATTTAAACGTATTCATATATGTGTATATAATTATGTTATGTATACACACACATATATATTATATATATATATATATATATATATATATATATATATATATATATATATATATATATATATATATATATATGTATATATATATATATATATATATATATATATATATATATATATATATATCTATATATATATATATAATGAGAGAGAGAGAGAGAAACCACTGTTCAAAATGCCCTCTTTCCTAATGCAATTTAACACACAATCCACTTCAATCTGCCATTTACAGTCAATTTATTATGAAGAAAAAAGTGACAAAGCAGATGACCAAACATTAAGTAGAGTTCCCTGTGAAGAATGTAATTCCCTTCATCATTCCCTACAATTCTCTCTTCTTAGTAAAAATGCCTTCTTTCCATTCCCTCCCCTTGTTAAGAGTAATTGAGCGTCCCAATGCAATACAATAAGTACATTGTCTTCCCCTCTTGGAGATACATTCATTTCCTCCTCTCCGAGTGCACTATACAAAGACTTTATATAACGTTACTCACACCAGCTCTCGAGATGAAAGGAAGAGAAGGACTTGGGTAATGGAAGAAAGGGAAATGTGAGCGTCACAAGAGACACTATAGAAATGTTCTAATTGGCGAGAAAAAGATATCGTCCGATAAAAAAAATTACGCCTCATCTCTCACCACTGAGCAATGAGGGAGGGAAGGAGAGGGAGAGACATTTACATTTCCTGGAGAGGGACCTCACGTCATGAAAGGCTTAGGCGAACTTCCACCTGAGTTTTGGGGTGTCGTTCGGCGATGTTTATATATATATATATATATATATATATATATATATATATATATATATATATATATATATATACATCGAGCTACAAATGTCCTTTAATATCTAATTCGCTCTACCTCGGAATTAATATATTTTCTTATGAAAATATATTAATTCCGAGGTGGAGAGAATTAGATATTAAAGGAAATTGTAGCTCCATGTATGTATATGAATCACGGTAATGTGATATGACTTATATAATGGCTACATGCTGTCAAAAGCACCACAACGTTACCGAGGTCGAGGTGGGCTGATGCAGTCTCCAAACAACGAATACCTGAGAGCAACAAGTATTTGTAGGTGAGAGACGGCATAAACATATAGCCTCTTGCGGTGGAGGTTGTGGGTTTAAGCTTCACTGTCGTCCTGGATTAGTTTGGTTTCGATGGTTCACACCCCGGAGCCGACAAATCTCTTATCGACGAAAATTTCCCTTTTGGTTAAACATATATGAAAATATATTAATTTCGAGGTAGAGCGAATTAGATATTAAAGGAAATTGTAGCTCCATGTATGTATATGAATCACGGTAATGTGATATGACTTATATAATGGCTACGTGCTGTCAAAAGCACTACAACGTTACCGAGGTCGAGGTGGGTTGATGCAGTCTCCAAACAACGAATACCTGAGAGCGACAGGTATTTGTAGGTGAGAGCGGCATAAACTTATAGCCTCTTGTGGTGGCGGTGTGGGTTTAAGCTTCACTGTCGTCCTGTTCGATGGTTCGCGCCCGGGAGCCGACAAATCTCTTATCGACAAAAAAATTCCCCTTTGGTTAAACATATATGAAAATATATTAATTCCGAGGTAGAGCGAATTAGGTATTAAAGGACATTGTAGCTCGATGTATATATATATATATATATATATATATATATATATATATATATATATATATATATATATATATATATTCATCCGATGTTCCCTATTTCACAATAACATGTCCGTGTCTTATTCTTCTACAAAGAAATAAAAGATTGAAACGACTTTGACCTGAAGCGTTATTGAAATATAATTACAATAAAACGAATGGAAACTGTCAGGGGTAACTTTCAATCTGTGAAAATATTTGTGTTGTGCTATTCTTTCTTCTTCAATTAGATTCACGTTTTTTTTTTCTCTCGCCTAAGGTTTTCTTTTCTTTTTGAATAAATTGAGAACGTGCACATCTTGAAATTGCAACTCTGTCGATGTACAGTAAGAGGGGACCTTTCCACCTCGTAAATCTGGGAATTCTTGCTATGGTATTGTTATTATTATTATTATCATTCTTTATTATTATTATTTATATTGGAAGGAGACCCTCTTTCAAACAAGTTTTATTGAAAGATATTGCTGCATCAGCTGCATTCAACTTGTAAATAGTCTTCTCTATTTTTCTAACAATAGCTTTCTCTCTGCTACTACAACTGGCGAGTATTGCGCCGATATTACTCATCAGGAGGAGTCAATTTCGGGGATATTGCTAAAATTTATTTATTTGTCACAGTACATGAACAAATAAAAATACAAGTCGATCTAGTGGCCAACGTTATCCCCGAAATTGACTCCTCCTGATGAGTAATATCGGCGCAATACTCGCCAGTTGTAGTAGCAGAGAGAAAGCTATTGTTAGAAAAATAGAGAAGACTATTTACAAGTTTGAATGCAGCTGATGCAGCAATATCTCTCAATAAAACTTATTATTATTATTATTATTATTATTATTATTATTATTATTATTATTATTATTATTATTATTATTATTATTATTATTATTATTGTAGCTGGTACCGTTGATGGTGACATTATCGTTCATATAATTTTAATATAGCTTTGGCATGACCAAGCAACTTGACAAATTTGCGATTCTGTTTATTCTTAAGATAAATAGTTTGTTGCAATTTGGTACCAAGACCTGTAACCATGATATATGTACGTACGTAATATGTTTGCACATGGTTACCCAATATATATATATATATATATATATATATATATATATATATAATATATATATATATATGCAATGTATGTGCACGTGGGTATGTATGCGTTTGTGTTTGGAAGGTATTATATGTAAATATCTGTCATGGTTATGGGTATTCTTACCAAATGGATAATTAAAATATCCTTAAGAAATGTTTACTCTCTCTCTCTCTCTCTCTCTATATATATATATATATATATATATATATATATATATATATATATAGTATATGCATGTATGAATGTATGTATGCATGTATATATTTCCAAAGGAATTTGAAGCGACATAATTTAACGACAGGCTATCAAGCTTTTGAAGAACCACCCACTGACCCTTATCCTCTTGGGGACCTGGATTCAGCTGCCTCTCCCATAATTCTGGCATCCGACTTTGTGAAAGAAAAGTAACAATATATTTACTCTTCGCGATGTCTAATCCTAATTTATTCATGAGCAATGTTAGTTTTTTCCCAGGCGCTTGGAAATAATGGGCGGCTCTCCCACCACAATAAACTCGAAAACGAAAACCAAAAGGTGAGAAAAGCAACAGATAAGTCGAAAAGTGTAGAGGAATACACATAAGGGTAATTCAAAATAACCAATAAAATCGTGTAGAATAACACGCACTCACAGTTGCAACTGACTCTTCAAACAGAAACCCTGTCTCTTTTTATACTCGGCCATTGGAATCCATTGCAACATCGGCCTCCGTCTCTCGTCCTGCGAATTAAAGTCATCTGAATTCATTCGACTTTGAGTCGACCGTCGTCTAAGATATGAATGATTCATCACCTACTTGTGAAGGGACGTCAATACGGGGGAAACAATTCTCCAGCCTATGTAAAAGTCTACTTCCACAGGTATATCCTGTGTTCGTGTGTATTCTTCTTGAATTCATTGGAAATCCCTTTATATCCCTTTGGGTTTTCTTAACAATGACGCAAAAGGTCAAATGACCTTTTTATTCTTCTTAATAATAATAGATGGAATAGGAGACCTTTTTATTCTTCTTAATACTAATAGATGGAATAGGAGACCTTTTGATTCTTCTTACTAATAGATAGATAGAATAGGAGACCTTTTTGTTTTTCTTAATGATAATATATGGAATAGGAGACCTTTTTATTCTTCTTAATAATAACAGATAAAATAGGAGACTTTTTATTCTTCTTAATAATAATAGATAGAATAGGAGACCTTTTAATTCTTCTTAATAATAATAGATATAATAGGAGACCTTTTAATTCTTCTTAATAATAATAGATAGAATAAGAGACAAAAGCTCTCTCAGTATTATAAACAAATTACCCGTCTTTTTTCTGGCCTTCAAGACAAGACTGACAGAGACAAGTGGAAAGGATCAATTTTTCCCTATGTTTCCCGAAAAGGAAAAACCCAAACACATTAAGAATAAAGACACCTTCTTCCATTCTTCCTATGAGAAAGAAAAAAATTCAAAAAAAAAAAAAAAATGTAACTGACTTCTACATACATCCTTCTACAAAAGAGGAGAAAACGAAGTAAAATCGCAAAAGCTGAAAGAGAAGAGAGGAGAATGAAATCTCCCCCACCGCCGTCCCCCCCTCCCAACACGAAAAATGATCGTGTTTTACAATCACTTGAGGGAAGCCGATCCCATGCCTCAGCGTCTCACTGAATCCCCAAAATGACAGCAGACTTCAAAAACGTTTTTCCCCAGAAACGTTTTCAATGAGATATCGTCTCCAGCCTTCAAGGCAACTTCAGACTGTAACAAAATCTTCGAGATGTGATCAAGTATCTTGAAAAATGGAGCCTTATTCTTGTGAATATTTTAGAGGAGAAAATAATATTTTGGTACTGTTTTTTTCTGGGTGTCGTAACATGAGGATTGTTGCAAGTTATTCAACTTTCAACAACAACAACAAAATTAAAACAAAAATTGCTTAAATTATACGGAATAATCTTTATTTTAGAGAAAAATAAAAAAAGCGGTTGAACACCAACATAACCTTAAATGAGAGAGAGAGAGAGAGAGAGAGAGAGAGAGAGAGAGAGAGAGAGAGAGAAACTTGAACCGAAACTTCCGATCAATTAGGGTTCTTTATCCTTATTTTTTCATCTCTTGTAAATAATAATTGTTTATTTGTTTATTATTTCTCCTTGTAAACCACAAAAATGTTTAAAATTTACACATTTTCTAACCGACAGTTCTTTTTTTCTTTGCTAACTTAATACTCCTGTCACTTCGTTCCATAAGAGTGACGATGGGAAATTAAAAAGGAAATTTATATTGTAAAAAAACGTTCTCTCTCTCTCTCTCTCTCTCTCCCTCTCTCTCTCTCTCTCTCTCTCTCTCTCTTTCCTTCTCTCGTTTCCAAGAAAGATTAAATCCCAACAATCTAAGTTTCGTTCACGGATTTACTCAAAAGCAGCTTAAGAAGTAAAAAAAAATTTAATAAAAAAAAAAATAAAAAAAGAATCGCGAGAGAAAACTCATTAAACTCTGCTGCACAAAGCGTCTTTCAAGTCCCTCAGGCAAACAGCGGAGACAGAGACCGCGACAATCCTCAGGATTATGCAACACATTGAAAACAAAAATAAGAATGAAGTGAAAATAAATATTAATGAACTGTGGTAGTTTTGCAAACGGCTAACTACATAACTAGATGGAGCTGCAGACAGAATTTTCATACATTTATGTGACTATTTTTATTTGTTTATTTATTCACATATTGTTTTTTCAAAGCGTTGCCTAAACTGCAAACATGCCGAAGACAGTTAGACATGAGCACATTCTACACCACACACAAACACATATTTAAACATATATATACATCGAATACAAATGTCCTTTAATATCTAATTCGCTGTACCTCGGTATTAATGTATTTTCGTATGTGTTAACCGATGGGAAAATTTTTAGTCGATAAGAGATTTGTCGGCTCACGGGCGCGAACCATCAAACCCAACAAATCCAGGACGCACAGTGGCGGTGTGGTTTAAAGCTTCACTGTGCGTCCTGGATTTGAGCCGTCAAATCTTTTATCGACTAAAAAATTCCCCTTCATTTACATATACGAAAATATATTAATTCTGAGGTAAAGTGAATTAGATGTTAAAGGACATTTGTAGCTTGACGTATATATATGTGTGCGTGTTTGCAGATTAGTCAACGCTTTGAAAAAAATATATAAATATAAATAAATAAATAAATAAATACATATATCGATATATATATATATATATAATATATATATATATCATATATACATCAACACATTAATCTCCTGCAGGCTTCTGGAATAAGAGAGAGGCTCTTCCCTTGTTTCCAGGAAATTTGTTCCGGCAAATTCATTATTTCCATCTTTTCCAGACATCAATTTACAGCAACATTTCAATTGCACTTCCCGAGGTCTGATTCATTTGGTTTTGGGTCATAATGACTTTGGTTCCCGTTTGTTCCACTGACAACGAAGCACGGACACAGTAAATTTAGGATATGCTTCGAAAGAGAAATGTATTTTTGGAACGCCGATTTCAAATTGTCAAAAATTGAAAGAGAGAGTTTCAGCAATGTGCAATTAAAGGATTTCCTTTACTGAAGCAATATATTCATTCTCATTAGCATATTCACGCAGCCTTGCTGTTACTAAGCAAATCAATTCCCTGTTGAATTACGTATAGCCTTCACAACGTAACAGTTCTGTATAAGGACTACCACACAAACTAACAGACAAAGAGACATGCTAACTAATAAGAGACAGATTGATAGTTTTAAAATGAATCTCTCAGACGATTTACCTGAAATATATTGCATGTTAATAATGAATTTCTGTAATTAATCTATTTAGAAAATAAACTGCTTTTGCTCATGAATGTTTAAATGACCACAGATCCCAGTGAAGAGAACAATACTTCTTCAGTTCTGTTTCCGACATTCAGCCTCCACTCAGAACAAAAACAGAAACAAAGTTGAAAAATTGGCCATAAAAGCCAATTAAAATATTAAATATATCAATTAAGATTTTTTTTAAATCGGCAATTAAAGGCTTAAGAAAAAACTCGACACTAAACTGCTCATTTTCCATCATCAACCTCCATCACATGCTTCTCATTTGCCTCAACGCAAATAACACTGATGTCGCTCCAACGAAGAACTCGTTATTTTCCGCTCGTTTAAATCGAGAACCATCACTTGTATCTCGATAGAGATGAGAACCATCACTTTCTTCTCGATCACAAGGAAATTGTCCAGAAACTCTTACGGGAAGAAGAACAATAAAACCACGCTACCCGAAATATTTGATGACCTTCATTAAGAAAGAAGCTTTGGGGACCGTCTAGCACAAGTAGACATTAAGTACTTTAGGGACCAACTGTGCTTTGACTACTACTACTACACACACACACACACACGCACAAATATATATATATATATATATATATATATATATATATATATATATATATATATATATATATATATATATATATATATATAGTTTTCCCCATGAAAGGGTTCCTCATAAAAGCGCTGCTCAATGGAATGGGGTTGTGAGCCCTACAACTATAACGACATTCTTCGGTTGGCATGGCGTTCTGCCTACAAAAAACTGATTTACCCAATATCTTCACCCTTACCTTTACCTCGCTCCCTCTCTTTCTTTTAGAGAATAGCACTGTGCAAACGTTATTGCATTAAATGAAATTATTTTAAGCTGCATACATATAGTAATAAAAAAAACTAATGATAACCTATCTGTACTCTCATGAATAGCAAGAGATGATGGTGATAATGTTATTGTGCTACTGGAAGCTGAATGAATGAAATCACGAATATTTACTAGATTCAGTAATCGCGAAACCAAAGAGGTTATGGTGAAATAACTGCAAAGATGATCTCAGCCGACAATTAAATGGCTCCTTGTATGCTAACCAGACTGTTTCACAAAATACGAAATGAGGTAACAAAAGCTTGACAATTGTGACTTCAGTCACAGCCAAGACAGGAGAGAGAGCTGACCTGACTGGATGTGGTCAATGAAGAGACAATATACCCTTATGTTGGTCGTGATGAAATGATTCAATGAGTATTTGTGAAGGGCATAAATATATCTACTTATTTTTGTCTGTAATTCTATTAGCTCACCTCTTCTATGACTGTGTGTGCGCGTGATAATTCCTTATCTTTCTTCTCGTATCGTTGTTCTGTAATCTGGAATCCCTTGCTATTCGCCTCTGAAAATAAAATATGAGAGAATGAATAAGAGTCATGAGATGAAAACCTATCATTAAAAGCAGTTCAAAAATGAATGAGTTGTAATAGCAACCGTAAATTGAATACCTGTTTTCTAAAGGGAGATGAAACTAAAGAAGTTTAATATATATATATATATATATATATATATATATATATATATTATATATATTAATGTATATATATATATATATATATATATATATATATATATATATATATATATATATATATATATATATATATATATATCAACTGTTTCGATAATCTTAAATTAAATCATTTCGTGCAAACATCCTAGACCATATGGCCAAAATCATAGGCCTAAAACTTACTATGGATTACTCCCCTTTCACAAAGACCCAAGTAATCGAAAATGATGGAATCGAGATCACGTCCTTTGATGGATATTATTAGGCCTACAGTCGTAGAAACACTGCGAGCTTTCTCACATAGTCAAATGGCCGTGGCAGTTCAGGCTTAGGCTTATTAGATGATTTTCTTAAAAGATGGTGCTCAATGAATGGTTAGCCTCGGAGGAAGCGTTACGATAACAATGAAAAATGAACACCATCATAAGACACGTATGTGGTGGTTGTAACACCCACCATATCCCACACTAAACTGTCAAGTTACTGTGTCGTCCTGTGCAGCTTCTCCTTTATTTTCACGATTTGGGATGTTCCTACTGCTTCCGTTTTCCCTGATTCGAAAGAAGATTGGCTTATTTACAAATAGAAAGCGCAAAGCTAACGAAACAGTATGAATGGAATTCTTCCAGGGAATTCACAGGGAGTAAAATAACCTATCAATCAATAATATTTCTCTAACATGTCCGGTAGCAGTTTCTTACATTTTGAAGTTTAAAAATACGAAAGTTTGAGTAAAGGAAAGTTGCAAAAGAAAACTTCTATGGCACAAATAGTGTGTCGTGCTCTTCCCTATAGTGCTATTTTTTTTTTTTTACCTTGTCTTTTATGTTAAATGCTAACGAACCTTAGTAACTTGCAACGTTCCCTTGCCTAATTAGAAACTTAAAAAACGATTTCCAATTATAACACAATAATTACGCTATCGTGGCTCACGTTATTACAAGCAACATTTCACCCAATTATACTTTTGAAGTGAAGAAACATAACGGTCCATTCTGTCTCCTGCTACGGGCTGTTCATTGAAGCGAACCACGGTTCAATGTGTGTGTGGATCAAATCAATTTAATATTAAACTAACTAGAATTCTCTATAGTTCACATCAATGATCCGAAAATCTGCTCTCCACAGTTGCTTTTTAATTTTTTTTAACACGAAAGATAGGTAATGATTATTAATCCCATGACAGAAATATTGAATGCATAGGCTACACGCTTTATAGAGAAAGACGAAATTTCGTTTGCCTCAGAAAGCAAACTGAATACATACATTTTACTGAATACGAATATTTCCATGACTAAAGATCATTTTCAGATCAGAAATACATGTTCACCATAAATAACTAACAGGACATCTGTAGCCTAGACCGAAGAGGATATATGTCAACATGACGCCCGTGTTTGGTAGGCTATGCCACCGTTATTCCAATACTGTCGGTGGCCCCAAGTCATAACCGATTTATAGAATGAAAATGACAACTATGAAAAACCGATTTAAAAATTTAATCACACTTACCAACAGATATATCGATTTCAGGAGAACGAGCTCTGGCTTCACAACTAGGCCTAGGCTGTTTGGTGCAAGGTTTTGTCGTCGTAGCTGACCCGGTACTATATTCTCGGAAGTGGCATTTTATCCTTTTTTTTTTCTTCTTCTTCTTTTTTACACACATGGCAACTTTCCCGTAATGGGTCACTATATCGTCGACGAAAGATTGGACGGTTGCAATCTGACCCAGAATTATGTCCAAACTGACTCCGTAACGTCTAGTCCACAAATCCAATTTAGACTACAACTTGGAAGAGCACGGCTGAGCACCGGCAACGCAGGATCAAATGAGTTTACTTCTAACAATTCGATCTTACGCCAAAAATAATATTTCTCATGTGAATGTAAAATATATTATACAAAATACGTAAAAAAACAAAGCAAACATTAATCTACATCAGATTTTTTTTTTTTTTTTCGTAGTGATTGCATCTAAACTAAAACTACATTTGACACCACACTTGGCGAGACTGGAGAGTCATGCACTTATTGCACAAGACATACCATCGGTAACATTATACTGCGCTGCTGATAGTGCTTGAAAAACGCTTAAGTGACAGTGCCTGCAACCATACTCGTGTCGATTTTCTGTCCTGAATACCTCTGTGAACCACGCTTTACTCGATACACCTCAAAAACGGTAAGAGGAACACTCTTAAATTGTTTTGTTTCCCTTAAATGGCGTTTCGTTTCATCACGCAATAATCATTATCTTTGATGTTGCAATCATGTTGGCATTAGGAACAACGTCATAAGTAACCGCGAGTCTAAATACATATGTAAATGGTTCTTATGTACTCAATTTGGTGTTTAAAACTTATCGCTTCTCTTACCTTTAAGAATCGCCTCTCTGTTAAGCGTCTTCGCCAGCCACGTGAAGCTCTCTCTCTCTCTCTCTGTCATCCCGATTCATAACATCTCTCTCCCTCTCTCTCTTTCACTTAGCTTTCCCTTATCCCTCCATCAAATGGACATATAACGGCCCATCGCCTTCATAGGCCTAACTTAACGGGCGTGGGTGATTAGATGAAATATTGGTGAGGATCTCCCTTCTCGACTCTGTCTATTTGTTAAACCATAAATATAAAGATTTGGAAAGGAAATTGGGGCTCAGGTGGTTCTTATGACTGACTACCCGGACAGAACGATTAAGTTTTATTGGTACTCACCCCCGTTAGCCGCACTATTTGAGATTTCTTTCTATGCTCGTACAGAGCGAAGATCCTGTATTCCTACTCATACATTTTGCCCAATGGAAATAAAGTTCATTAAGCTCCTCCATTTTATAAATAGTAAGCAACCGATTTTGTAAGAACTTTGGTGGATTTGAAATAGTTATTTTCATACACAGGTCACGTACGTAATGTTCTTCTCTTAAAAACTGGACACTGTTCATAAATATACTAATAAATATACTTCTACAAGGGGCCTCGTTTGAAATTTTGAGGTAATCAAATAATGATGTTCATATGGCAAATTCATTCCCGTGAACAAATTTTTTTTCGTAAAGGTATAGATGATGTGTATATCCGTCTTTGCCAGGATTCGAATCTATGACTTTTGGTTTTGATACAGAGAGTTGTTGTTATTATTATTATTATTATTATTATTATTATTATTATTATTATTATTATTATTATTATCATTATTATTATAGTAGTAGTAGTAGTAGTAGGAAAAGTGGTGGTAGTAGTAATAGTGCTGACGGTAATCATACTCTCACCATTTTCATATCTTGTAATAACTTCTCGGAGCTAGTTGTAAAACCTTGAAAAAATCTGAGCAATGACATTCATCGGAAGATCTGAATAATCATGAATGATAAGAATGCATAACTGATACGAAATAGTGAATCCTTTGATTAACGACATGTTTAATCATGCTTTTAATCAAAATAACAGTAATGATGAAAAGATGAAAAATAATAAAAATTTCACCAGTAATAATTAATTTGGTAGTAAACGTATAACAAGTAGATACTACACTGATGATTTTTTATAAACCTGTCTATCGTAAATAAAGAGGCAGCCTGACCTTGCGATAAACCGTAGTCGTTTCTTTACTGCTCGTATAATTCCCAACTCAGGTAAATTCATCCACTATCGAGGATTCCATACTTTCGGAACTTTTCGTACTCAACATTACATCACTCTTAACTAGATCTCATACTTTCCAGTAACACTAAAACTAAGCGGCATTTTTATTCTCAACCCAAAGGCAGAAGGTATCCTGCTGTCCTACGCAAATAATCAAACTCCTCTGTGACTTACCATCCTCTTTTATATCTTGGCTGCCTCGAATCGTCGAGTTGAATTGACTTTAGAATTTAGGCCAAAGGCCGAGCACTGGGACCTATGAAATGGATTTTTTTACAGTAAAAGGTTTGAAAGGTGTAACAGGAGGATAACCTCGACGCAGTTACACTATGAATCAAGTGTTAGGAGAGAGTGGAAAGTAAGACGAAGGAAGAGAATATGAAAGGAGGTTCAGTAAGAGAAACGAAAGTGGTTACAGCTAGGGGCCGAAGGCACGCTGCAAAGAGCCTTTAGTAATGCCTACAATGCACCGTATGAGGTCTACTGACGGCATTAGCCCCTACGGGGAGGGGGGGGGGGGGGGGGGGGGGTGAGGGGGGGGGGGGGGGGGGGGGGTTAGCCTCGAGTCTTCCAACTTATCTTCGGGTTTTTCGAACCCCAACACCTCATCCTTGGAGATTCTCATCTCTCAGTTCTGAGGCAAGAAAAAAAACAAAACAAAATTTCATTATATATCTGCATGAGTGAGAAATGACAGCGTATGACCTAATTGGTGCTTTTGTAATTAACAGAAAACTCTTAATCTGACGTAGATTAATATCATATACATGAAATCCTTTGAGGCTGGGACAGAGAAAACTGTATAATTGATGAAATATGTATTTATGTGTGAATATTTGCAAATGGATATTTGTAAACGCACCTTTAAATGTGCACATAAAGATGCACTACTTAACATAATGAGAGAGAGAGAGAGAAAGTAAGTTCAAACTCTTCAATGCAAGAAAAAATCACATTGTATCATCAGTCTTGGCAAGAGATCAGCATCATTCATAATCCATCTTTTCGAGAAAGCATTAATACAAGAAGGAAGGAAGGACTATACAACCTTTCGCTTGTTCTCCAGGGTCACATGTCTTGAAGGATCCTCTTGAAATGACATGGCTAAAGGGCGAAGTAAACATTCCTTGGAATGATATTTTGATTCCTCTTGCATGAGATCAAGAGTCCTTCAGGATATCCCTCTGACCATTTGATTCCTTCTGGATTCCCTCCAGAGACGCTCTTGACTTTTTATAGCAATGTTGTTCCCTTCGAGTCGTTCGTTGACGTATTAGATAAGGGAAGAGAGCTGCAGGGAAAGGGAGAGAGAGAGAGAGAGAGAGAGAGAGAGAAGAGAGAGAGAGAGAGAGACAGATTAAATTAAATTTGGCATTATTCTTTTTCTTCTCACCACAACTTGAACATTACTGTTATGATGATGTTGACTGAAGACAGAGAAAACAAATGGAAAAAACAAAATATATATATTATATATATATATATATATATATATATATATATATAAATTATATACGTACTATATATATATATATATATATATATATATATATATATATATATATATATATATATA
>NC_061105.1:49309841-49334841 GCF_015104395.2 Macrobrachium nipponense | reverse complement strand
ATTAATGGAAAGACCGGTATACTGGGTTGTTCCTTTTTGTTTGAAATGAGAGCAAGTTATCCAAACAACCACATATACTCTACCACTAGCTCAGAGAGGTCTGATGTAAAACGTGAATGAACATATCAGATAATCCAGTGGAAACTATTCTTGTATTTATTCAAGCAGGTATCGAACTGCGCACCCATGAAACTTCATGCAGACGCAGAGGTCAAGCCAAGCTGTCCATTAGAGGGCTTCCGGGTGGTGCAAGAAAGGGAAGTTACGCCAACTCTTGTTAGGTTTCGTTCGTAGTTCCAGAAGGAACAAAGTCTGGGGATTATGTTTCATCTCGCAAGAGAATGTACCTATCTGTACTCGACAAACTTCGATCTCTTGACCTGCATTCACAACGAACTGTTTCCCGATGAGTTGGTTTGGTCGATGAGAACTTTCCCGATGGAAGCATTCTGAAACTCTACCGAGAGAGAGAGATAGAGAGAGAGATAGAGAGAGAGAGGAGGTGGCTTTTACATTACCAGCGGTCGGTTAACCATCCACGAATCGAGGAAATACTGCCATTATAAGAATGACTGATGTTTTTTCTTTTTTTTTTCTTTTTCTTTTTTTTTATTCAGCGCTTACGGCACCCGAGAGAGGGAGTTGGAGTGGTTGGCCAGCAAGATAAAGACATCCAGAAGATAGAGATGAAGTCGAGGTACCTAAAGACACATCTGGGAGAAAAGCACAGCTACGCTAACTCGCTAAGCAGTAATTGTCAGGCTGGACAGCAACACCGAAGGAAGGAAACGCAAAGGTAAAGTAAAAGGCTAAAAATGGGTGCAGCTAGGGGCCGAAGTGAAGCTCTAAACACCACTTAGTAATACCTACAGTGCACCACGTGAGGTGCGCTGACAGCACAAGCCGCCTGCACAGGCCATTACAAGAATGAAAACTACAGACTTGAACTTTATGGCTGACATATCATACTACTACAGTCGTTTTCATTTCATCTGCCCACTCACAAACGATGGTTTTAGGTAGATGTGGCGATATGCACAGCTCGCTTTCGATCGGCTGAAATCAATGTTTCCGATATCGGACGCTTGCTGTGATGAAGCTTCGAAGTATTCCCTCAATAATACATCTGAATGCTTATGAATACAAAGAGCCCTCACACCTTTTGATCATAAACGCGCAGATTATATAACGATTCAGTCAACTCAGCTCAAACTCAAACGAACGATGCACGAAAACCATTATTTTTCACCTCATTGCAGGAGCATAAAAAGACATCTGGTTGTGCGACTACAAGTATTTTCATGAGTTCTTGCCTGTAAACTATTTGAGTGGGTTAATATTTGAAATAAGTAAGAAATATTGTTGTGTATGAAGCTGTCTTGAGCTTTGGGGAGGTGAATGGAACAACCACTGCTGTATTGATTGGAAGGCGGGAAATTTCAGTTTATAACATGGCATGACAGCAATGGTAATTCGGTTTTCTGTCCAGAAATCCCCCTTTATATATTTTTCTTGAATACAAATTATTATAACAGCTCAGTGGCTGGGCACTTTCGGACTATGTAGCTACATATCTCATCCGGCAAAAGTGTAAAATCTCATTCAGTTGGCCTAAACATACAATTTTTTCCATTGGTGGGCACTGGAACGATAATCAGAGAGAATAAATCAATGAAGGAAACGATAGAATAAATACTTTTGACTGAAATAGAATGAATGTGTGTGCTTAAAAGTTGGTCAGTAAAATATGGGCGAAGTAGCATATAGGCCTAGCTTCATTGGCTTACGCTTCATGTTTTTAATGGTAAGCAATATTATAGGTTATTTTTCAGTTTACGTGAGTAGATATTACTTTGGTATTATAATAGTTATTTTTATATACATACAGTGAAGCAATACATAGAATCGTTTGGATGAGAAATATAGTGATTTGAACAGATTTTGAGCATAGAGCTACGTGTGGTCTGGGCTGCAGTAACGCGACAAAGCACATTTATTGAAAGCTCATCGTCCGTTTGTGTCTGAACTGAGTGGATTGTTTGGTACAATCTCGACACTCGTGAGCATGTGTTGGTATTGTTATGAATAAAAAACGACGTGTTTATGATCCACATCAGAAGGGGCGATCGTCGTTTGTCTATATAAACATTCAAATACCTTACTGGAGAAGTAGTTCAATATGTATCCCAATACGCCGACGATATCGGAAGCGTTGACTGTCAGACAATGGCGTGCTACCAGCGCGCATGCGCCACGTTTTCATCAGTGAATGGAGAGATGAGAGAAACCGACTATATATATAAATGTGCGTCACATTTTTCCGGGAAACTGAGCTAAAAGCCCCAGATGAGAGAATAATAACATGCATTTCATGTCATTTATCTTCACGTCGATGAAGGGGACCAATTAGACCGACATCAGCGCTTTTATCTTTCTTAATGTCACCCGGGGGGACAAAAGTTGCCCAATATGAGTCACGGGAATGAGACATGATGAAGTAGGAGCATCCTTCGTCTTCTTACTGAGCTACGCAACACTGCTGCAAATGAAATGTTTATGTTGAGTACTAAAGCGTGTGTATGTATACAGTATGAATAGAGGTACGTATGTATAGCTCTCATCCTCCTCCTCCTACTGTGTCTCCCATCTGCCCGACGAAAGAAAGAACAACGTAAATAAAATCATATATATATATGATATATATATATATATATATATATATATATATATATATATATATATATATATATATATATATATATAATCCAACTAGATCTTGTGTTGTCCTCCCATGGGGTGACGAACGGGTAAATAAAACCTGATAAAACGATACAAAGTGAATTACCTGAAAAATATGGTGCACGTAGATACATACATACATACATTCATACATACATATATAGATATAATCTTCATAACACGAAGATGAGATATGTCAATATCCCCCACAGAAGAAAAGAGAATAAAAGACTCTAGTAGCTCGACAATTTCGCCTTCCACCAGGCCTCTTCAAGAGCCTTATTTTAACTAAACAGAATGAGTATTACAAAAATTCATAAACACTTTCCCACTGGAAAAAAAAATTAACAATATTGTCAAAGTAAAAATTAGGTTGTTTAAATCATAAACAAATGGTCAAATCAGCAATTCAAACAGGTTAAAAGAGAGAACAATTCAACGATTATTGATTGGTCATTTAAACTTTTCTCTGAATTTGTACCGTTGGGAAACAACATGAAGGAATAAAGGGTCCAATTTATACATGCCCTGACTGATATTAAAGTTATTTTGTTTGCTAAAACATATGCAAGCTGCTTCTAACAAATTTCTTGCAGTCATATCTTTTTCTTTGAATAATGTCTCTGTTTTGTTACAAAGGATAGGGCAGCCACAATTTTGTACATGTAAATTCATAGCACTGTTTGGAGAGTTTGTTCTTACACAATATCGATGCTGGGAAATTCTCTTATCAATATCTTTTCCTGTTTCTCCCACGTAGAATTTACCACATTTACAAGATATTATGTAAACCACGCCTTCTTCTTGTTTGGGGCTGTTGCAAATAACTGTCTTTCCTACTGTGTTGGAATAAGAAAATACTACTTTAAAGTTTAATAATCTCAAAGGATAAACAATATCACTGAATGAAGGGTGGAATGGGAGAACCAGAGTACTACTCATATCATATTCCTTTTTGGTGTTTGTTCTATAATAAGTTTGTTTAGCTAAGAATAAACATTCCTCTATTTCCCTGATCAAAAAGTTGTTTTTCATGCCAATTCTCGTGATAATACTATTCTCCTCGTCTAAATATTCAGGGCTAACTAGTCTAAGTGCTCTTAAAAAGTGACATTTCAAAGCCCTGTACTTCACATTGCGTGTACAGGTCGATTTTGCATCGATCATTAGGTTGTTATTTGTAGCTTTTCTGTGAGTTTTGAATTTTAGGCCATTATCTTTTCTTATTATTTTAGTATCTAAAAAATTAATAGAGTTATTTGCTTCTTTCTCCATGGTGAATTTTATTGATGGTACTAAGGAATTAAGATCAGATAGAAATTTATCAGTGTCGTGGTTTACATTCCAAACAGTAAAAGTGTCATCCACGTATCTAACCTAGCAAACATCATCTGGTAATATGCTGTTGGCAATACGAGTTTCATAGAATTCCATGTATGTTGGACAACACATGTACAAATTAATCAAAATTGTCACTTGATTAGTTTTGATGTACAGTGATACTCAAATCTCATATAGGATTTCGTTCAAAATTCACTAACTGGCAACCTAGCATGCTCCATATTTATCTATTATTTCAATGCGGAAACGCGATTATTACATACAATGTGGACATAATATGTTTCATAAGAATGAAATATGTCATATGTCAAAACTGTAAGAAAATGTCACATGTAGCAAATTTCAGAAAAAACTCTTTCGAAATATTTTCAAAACTTTCGTTCACACATCGCCGAAGCATTTGACCAAAATGAAGTTGTCATCAAGCATCGGTTCAAATGTTAAATAAAAAAGAAACGAAAAAAATTTGTCATAACATTAATAATGCTTCCAAAGTTAACGTAAAATTTGAACTAGTCCTATTTGATTGCTTTTACACCTCAACGCTGAAAAAAATGTAAATATGTATATACAAAAGTAGAATGCGCCCACCGATATCAACGAGAGAGAGAGAGAGAGAGTTCCCCTGTCTTAACTAACCTCTCTTCCAAGTGACTGCATTTAAGAATTATCTGAAAGCGGTCTACGGATCTAAAATTACATGAAATTCCCAAATCCTGATCTCGTTCCAGCGCCTATCCCATCCAGAATTTTTGACTGGAATGTATTGTCCTTTTCCTATTTGGGCCGATAGACTGATCATGAATGGTATAATGGCAGTAATAGTAGTAGTAGTAGTAGTAGTATTTCCTGTTGTTTAGCACAAGTAAAAGTATCATATCGCATGTCTTTTTGTAGCTGACGGTAAAAGTCCACAGCCGATGTCACTGTAACCAATGGTGAGAGCTCAGCATAAGCCTCTGCGAATCAGGATTAGCCTCAGTGATATCAGCTGCCAATATTTAACGGCTGGTGCAATAAAACGGGATGTAAGTTTATCACTCAGAAAACAAGGATAAAACAAGAAATGAAAAATAATTTTCATGAGAATAAAAAAAAAAATTATTCCCAGTGAAAATGAATGAAAAGACCTTAGGAGTATAAATCACATGATTCGTCCCTTCAAGTGAAGGAGAAAGTAAGGCTACAGTGCTTTTATCAAAGCAGAGAAAGACCCATCTTGGCAATGACAGAAAAATCCAATACTTTTCATGGGTCATTTTCATTCAAGTGTGGGTTTTACGTAATGCATGCAGCCATGTTTACATCATGTCATGTTCATAATCACCATCATCAGGACATGTTACCACTTCGTTTTTAATTCTATAATCAAAGCTTTTATTTTTCTAGTTTTGAAAAGAAATAAGGAACGTCCTTCGGTTATTCAATCGATGCATTAGTGCCGCAAGAACGAACATAAATTCAATTACCTAATCATATCATACGAAGCTTCGAGCTGCCTCTGCTATCAAAGCGATTTTATTCTCTTTCAAGATGTAATTAAATCGCTCGTGTTTTTCCAGGTGGGGTTATTTCAAAATGTGCAAGAGAGAGAGAGAGAGAGAGATAGAGATTATTTTTTAGAATCCTACATTACATTTCCAAGGGATCCCCCTTCCCTCCCTCCCCCAGCCCCACCCCTCAAAAGCGGTCAGGAAACTTGGGCTAGTGATTATTGAATATTCTCTGCTTAAAACGCTTCGGCTAACGAGATGAAAAAAAAATGAAGGTCATGGAAAACGAAAATGTACAATATATAAAAATATCTTAAACAGTCTATGTAAGTTTCCATTTCTGGATATCTTCAAATCTGCAATGCTTTGCGCCGTATCTTTCTCACAAGAATGGAAGAAAAATGTCGTGAGAGGAGCTGGGTTCTTTCATAAGAATTCAAATCATGCCTGGTTAGAAACATCTCACTTAATTTCTCTCAGAACCTTCGGCACCTTTGCCGTGAAAGGGGACATGTTTGACCCTGAAAGCTTCCAAATTGTTGTCTTTCTGAAAAATCGATTAACTTAGCCATTTTATCTCGGAAAGGTCACTCTCCTCACCTTAGGACTGGCGTAGTATAGAAGAAATATAATGCCAAAGAAAATACCGAAAGCTAGAATCTGATGGACAAGAAAAGAAGCCCAACAAGAAACCAACCTTGACTGACCTTAGACACAGACTGCGATGACATCTTGACCTTTCTCTGAACCTTCCTCCTACTGCGGTGTTGGACGACCCTAGTTGACTTTGATGGAAAGTGAATCATAAAAGGGTGCACTACAAATCTGACCTGAAAGTAAGAAATATACAATTAAATCGAACATACTCCACGTACTCTTATGTGGAATAATATTTTTGTAGTGATTCTAATAATCATATACCCAACAGCTTCTAGGATGTATATTATATAAACATAAACACAAGTACGCATAACTTGAAAAACTGCAATCTCACACTATATGAAAGCATAAATACGTATTCATAAATATATGCTTTACACATAATTACATAACACTGCTACATATGCCTATGCATATGCAAAGTTTACATGGTATCATATATATATATATATATATATATATATATATATATATATATATATACATATATACATATATATATATATATATAATATATATATATATATATATAATTATATACATATGTGTGTGTATTCTACATAATGAAAATGATTTTATATATATTTACAGAGCGTCATCTACAGAGATCTCTTCCTACTTTCTTTCATTTGGTGTCCGGTAATTTCATCGCAGTAATTACATGGTGGTAATTTCATCGTGGTAATTTCATCGCACGGTAACGACATCTCATATTTTCACCGCATTGTAATTACATTACATTGCAATATATCACATCGTCAGTAATTTCATGGTAAGGTTTCTTTCACCACACAATGCCAAAAAATAAATGAACAATAAAATATAATTCACTTGTTTTCTGTAAAACATCCAAGGATTACTGTTATAGTTGTTGATGAGATCAAAGTATCTAACTTTCTAACAATTAGCAAATGGCCAGCTTGTTGACTTTTCTTATATAAAAAATTTTTCATAAAATGTTCGTAATCAACTTGTTTTATGAGTGGTAAACGTTTTCGGTTTTTGTAAATAACTAAAACTAAACCCATCAAGATGCCTCTGCAGTATGTCGTAAACACAACGAATAAGGAAAGGCTCATTGATAATAGTCATCTATTTGTGAAAGAACGAACAAATGGCGAAAAAACTCTTTGGAAATGTAACCAGTTTTATAAAACAAAGTTCCATGCAAGAGTTCAAACAAATAGAAACGGTTATTTTAAAGAATGTCCTTTCTTTTTCATCCTCTTTTTCTTAGACTGATTAATTGGGTTAAAAATAAGACTGGCGTCAAACAACTAATAATCATCGACGCTAAAAGAATAAATGAAAAATAAAAAGACATTTAAAACCCCCATTAATACTAAGAGTTGTTTGGTGATTGTTAGAAAAGTTATAAACGATCTGAAACTAAATATGCTGTACAACATGTTTAGATATGTTTAAAACGTTTTACAGTTGATTTTCCAATTACATTCTCCAACACTTTTTAAAATAAAACAAATCATGCTTAAAGATAGACAATTATAAAAAGCAAAAAACAAGTAAAAATCATTAATCTACGAAAAATGAAGACGATGAAATTACTTATGTAGGAAAAGTCAACAAACAGGCTACTTGATCCCCATCAACAACTATAACAGTAATACAAAGAACGTTTTACATAAAAATAAGTGCATTAAACACATTAAATTTTATTTTTCATTTTTTTTTTTTTTTTTTTTTTTGATTTTGCCTTTTGCGGTTTCCTTAGCTTGAGTGAAAGAAACCTTACGATGAAATCGCTGACGATGTGATATATTACGATGTAATTACAATGCGGCGAAAATGTATGAGATATAATTACCATGCGATGAAATTACCACGATGTAATTACCACGATGAAATTACAGTATATGATATTCACTTGACAATATTTGAGGGAGAACCATCGACTTACACTTCATCAGGAGAGAAAAGACTCATTGAATAAGAGATGAGTTCCGAGATAATTATCTCATTAAGGTATCTCCCTCTCTGTCTCCCTCTGTAACGTTACAAAGCTTAAACCATGAGAACAGTCTCCAGCTTATCGACAACAAAAGTTGCCAAAGACGATCTCCGAGTATTAAGAAGCATTCTGACGGAGAAATGTCTCTTCCTTGTTCAGACGCAGACGATGTCTTTTACTCCAAGACAAAAAGACTTCTCATTTTTACACTAAACGTTTCCAGAAACTTTCTTGTAAACGCAACGGTCCTCCCTTCTGGAAATATTTAATTTACTATAAAACAAAAACAGTCTGCCCTGCGCACCTTCAAAGGGGTTTCATCATCATGGTATCATTTGTATCGTTTGTTTGTTTGGTGTTTTTACGTTGCATTGAACAAGTGGTTATTCAGCAACGGGACCAACGGGTTTACGTGACTTCCGAACCACGTCGAGAGTGAATTTTTATCACCAGAAATACACATCTCTCACCCCTCAGTGGAATGCCCAAGAGTCTCATGGCATCATTTGAAGCGGAGTGAACACCAGAGAGGAAATCAATTTATTTATCGACCCAAATAGAATTAGAATCGATTTTGCATGAAAATACATCCGATGAATTTGACTCGGAAATGTAAATAAATGTAAGCGCTGGGATTTTCTGGCTGCAAGTAGGAGGACTTTCTGAATGTGATAAATGCAACAACTGCAATATCTATTGCGGCTTCTCTTCTTCTGTGCCAACAGATATGACCTAATTCACAGGAAATCCCACCTTGCATAAACTATTCATATCAACCAATAGTTATTACATTATGGACAGCAGATAACAGAGGAGCCAGTCAGGAATCTAATGCAATATAAATAGAAGCAAAATTCTAGCGATATCTATATATATATATATATATATATATATATATATATATATATATATATATATATATATATATATATATATATATATACACACACACACTCGAGCAATTCAGTTTCTACCAGGATTTCGACCGCCATCTATCGAGGCTAACAAACACTACGCTGAAAACCCCAGTCGTATTTCTTGAGAATTTTGATGATATCACCAGACTGAAAAACGTATATTTGTTTTTTTTAATTATTCAAAATGCTGTAGGTTTCTCTTCGCGAGTCTATGTTGATAGATGTTTGTAGATTTTTCTCACAGCCTTTACCTCACACTACGATTCCCATTCCACGAAAAAAAAAATTATATATTGTATATATGTCGTAAGGGACACATATTTCCGTTGAAATACTATTTGTCCTCCCTACTTTTTCTTACTAGAGTCTTTTATCGCTGTTCTCCAAAGTCGGTTTGTGTGTGTGTGTGTGTGTGTGTGTGTGTGTGTGTGTGTGTGTGTATGTTCTCAAGGGCCAGCATATCTTACTTAACCACAGACTTCTCTTTGTTTGGAAAGCATACCTTGTGATGTTCCACTCTTTGGGAACGAAATGCTGGAAGTTCTTACTGAAACTGCAAAAAAAATATTTTTTTAATAAAAAAAAACCAGGTTAGAGAGAGAGAGAGAGAGAGAGAGAGAGAGAGAGAGAGAGAGAGAGAGAGAGAGAGAGAGAGAGAGAGAGAGAGAGACCTGATGGACAAGCAGTCTAGCTCAATACCTTTATTCCTGCGACTTCCAATCCTTGGCCAATTTCAGTATTATTTTTCAATGCTGGAAATGATGCGACAAGACAAACTTATTGACATCCAAATCCCTTCCAAGAATAGCTTTCTGATCTGAGAACAAATGGGATGAATTTGTGTGAATCCTAACTTTCATTTTTGGAGGAAAATTAACCATTACTTTAATTAAGCAAAACTTCTTCAAAGCTCAAGATCTTCAAGTACTTCTGACATAAAATCCAAAATATCTACAGCACTTGACATTAATACCTTTAGTGAAAAAAAAAATGCTAACCACTTTAACTGAAGGAGATTTGTAATGATGTACATAAACTTTAAAGTAACCAAGCATAAATAAAAATAATTGATAAAGAGATTAACTTCAATCACGCCAAAGGTTTTAGCTGAAAATAAAGATTTGGACTAAATTCTTAACGAAAGGAAAGTCAAAGAGGTATTGCTTCCACCAACAGCAACGATAAATAGAGCTAAAAGTGTAAAATCCCTTCACTCACAAATAAATCCTGATGAAATTTTCAAACCCACTATCCCAGGCTCGATTCGGTCATTATTCTGACACTTCCAGATGTGCAGTAAATCGGAGTTTAAAACCAGGGATTGTTTTTCCTGTGAAGGAAAACCTTTGGTTCAACTGTTTTCGAATTTTGAGAATGTAAAGGGAAGTTCCACATTCTCTGAATTATATTTGGGAAAGGGTGGAATATATTCGTCTGAGAAATAAAAGAACTCTGGTGTGGTGGCAGGTTTTTTTTAGACGCAAGCTTTGGAGAATCGTAAACAGGATTTGTTTCGTCAAATGAAGAAGAGCTTGTGTATAGTGTTTGTATGTGTGTGTATATATTTGTATATATATATATATATATATATATATATATATATATATATATATATATACATATATATATATATATATATATATATATATATATTCATATATATACATACATACATACATATCTTATATATATATATATATATATATATATATATATATAGTATATATATATATATATATATATATATATATATATATATATATATTATATATCATGCCTACGCATTATATGACTGCATAAATGTACTAAGATTTCCTAATCATTTATAAGCCAACATTAAGTTGTTTACGTTTGAAACTTAATGAGGGGTTGAAACGAACCCCCAAATTCACCATGAATTGATTGAAGCAGGAACACTTCTCTCTCTCTCTCCTCTCTTCTCGTTTTCATCAGGGATAAACTAAAAGTGATAATTACTTAAAAGCTGTTCAGTAGAGTTACTGTAAGTTCGTGTCTGCGCATAGGCCTACATGTATACATATAACGAGCACACACTCCTACGACTGCACTGTGAATTTACGGGATTATATATATATATATATATATATATATATATATATATATATATATATATATATATATATATATATATATATATATATATAATCAAACCGTGAAAGAAAAGCACACGATAATGTCAGCTGGGTTCCTGTGGACACCAGAAGAGTAGGGAGTACTAGACCTACTTTGAAGAGAACTCATAAAAGGGAGGCTGGGGTCTAGTAAATGATTTATGGAAGACAGAGAGCAGAAAGAAAAACAGAGGTCTTTGCGTCACAGGGCATGTTGTCCTCGTGTAGGCTATATGTATAACAATAACACCTATTTGGTACCAAACACAAAATATAAATATTAATATTTACTTTTATGTTATGATAATAATTCTCAATTACAACTGATAAAATTAAATGAAAAACTTGCCATTTCTTGCCTTAAAATAAAATATTATAAAAAATAAATACGCAAAGACTAAACATGACAATCGTCATCGAGTTATATTTTAAGGCTTTAATTAGTTACTCTGTATTACGAGGTTTATGAACAAGATATGACAAATTATTTGAAAAAAAAAGAAAAATTTTTCACCTATGAGCAATTTAGTACACACAAATATGTGTGTGTTTGCTGTGTGCGTGTGTGTATATATAACCGCTTTAAATAAGGCTTTAAATAAAAATCCACCACATGTTCCATGAATTTACAAGAAAAATGTTAAACTATAACATATTTCGTAACGCTTTGATTCGACTGACTAATAATTTCAACGTGAAAATTCATCCGACTATCAATCAAATGCCGAATTTAATTGCATTCCTAGATTTTATTTTGTCAACTAGTTCCGATGTCGGTCATCAACCTAGGCGTGTTATGCCACGTGAAAGGCCATTCCATCCAAGGAGAATTATTCCGAATATTTGTGAAGAATCTCTCTGGAAATCACCAGACTTGATAAGCCAATTTTAACGCTTCTAGATCGATGATTTGTGGGAATGAGCGATGACAACAGGAAAGGGTATCACCGTTTCAGTGAGAACGAGTATTCAGAGAGAGAGAGAGAGAGAGAGAGAGAGAGAGAGAGAGAGAGAGAGAGAGAGAATGGGAATGGTGAAAATCTAAGGAGAGGAAAACTGAAGAATGAGATGAACGTCAGGAAATGTGAATGAAATGAGAAGAGAGAATGACAAAAAATGAAATAAAGTGAACAATAATAACAAGGAATACATAAGAAAATACATTAGTCTCATCTCCTTGCCAGGAGATGAGACTAATGTTTTTATTATGCAGACACGTTATGACACCATATTAATTAATATTTTAATTAATATGGTGTCATAACGTGTCTGCGGTGTGAGATATTGTTTTCCTAAAGTATAATTATTCAGGTCGAGTTGTCTTTGGTGTTTATGGCCATTGTGAAAATACGTTCTTTGATTAAATGTTAGTGAGGGATATCATGAAAATATTTTTTATCCTCGTTTGATTAACCTCAACTGATTATAGTATCAGAGAAACTGAGGATGATCAATAGATACAATTTAAATGATCACAGGCATGAGAGAGAGAGAGAGAGAGAGAGAGAGAGAGAGAGAGAGAGAGAGAGAGAGAGAGATCTCAGTGTAAAAACTATGAGATATGCTTCCTTTTCTCTCGGGAAAGCACTCATCAGGTTTCGGCGGTTGTATTAATATAGTGAAAGATTTAAATGGCATTGCCCAGAAGAGAGAGAGAGAGAGAGAGAAGAGAGAGAGAGAGAGAGAGAGAGAGAGAATCACTGGGCTAAAATGAGTCTCCAGTCTCACTCTTTTGTTGTAGTACTATGTTGTTTTGACTCTTCCAACCCGTTGTTTTCAAATAGGAATTATCCTTTCTCTCAACATCACAGACAATATATATATATTTATATATATATATATTGTATATATATATATATATATATATATATATATATTACATATATATATATATATGTATTATATATATATATATATATATGTATATGTTATATATATATATATATATAATATATATATATTATATATATTAATATATATATGTATATATATATTATATATATATATTATATATATATATATATATATATATATATATATATTTATATATATACTGCATATATAAATACACACGTTAACCACCATACGGTAACATGAAATTGAACTTACTGTTAATACCTCAAATTGTGTTGCATTGTCTATCGATTTTCATCCCATAACTACTTTTCGGGTATACAAGTGGACAAGACTTCTCAAGAATTCAAGAGGAATGTTGTTTCAGGATTCAGGCATTTCTTGGGAATCTAGCTGACGATGTCTTGGAATTCCTTTTTTAAGATGTTCCATGAATTTCCATAAATGTTAACACAACGAATACCGACTTCCCGTTCATTTATAATAGTCTAGGAGCAATTAGCAAAACCAGACGCTCATTTATAAACTCATAATAAGCAGATCTGCCTACTTTTACATTTGCTTGCATAGTAATGAACCCACCAAGATCCCTATTGCTACTGGAAGCTGGAACCCCAAATTATTAACCAAAATTCTGGGCACTTCGGAATGCGCTGCATTTCTATCACACGTCAGAATAAAGACTGGGTTGTATGACTTAAACAATGCCACTTGTCCGTATCCCATTACACACATTTTTTGGTAAACTAAACCTCAAGTTACTGTACTTAAAGTTCAGAATTGGTTTCTCCATAAATTTCTGTATCCAACGCAGCTCGGTGTGAGAGTTTACGCCATGCTTGTTGCCAACTTGCTTGGCAACTGTCCTTGCTAACACAGTAAAGTTTAATTCCTTTAGCATATCAATAACAACGCTATACAAAGTTATAACTAGTAAAAAATAAAGCAAAGGGACGCAAGGAAAACTGGCAAATTTCAATGTACCATGGTCAATTGGCAATATTAAAAAGGCCATGTGCGTTCCCCTCGTTCTGCTCTCGGCTAAAGGTGGAACTACTTTCTTGGGCGGACAGTTCAAACTGACTCATCACATAGCCGTCTTTATTTTTGTGGATTGTTTTGTTAGTAATTAGAGTCAATTTCTGGTGATATTAGTATCATACGAGAATTTTGCAATCCAATGTAATATCTAAGAGTTACTACACAATTTAATAAGACTATAAAAAATAATACATAACAAAACAAAAACAGCTGGAATCGTTTAATCAGAGTTGGACTTCCATCACGCATCGCCATCATTCAAGATGGCGATGCATCACGTCATTGAGGTCGAGGAGTAATTCATCCCATATTCGCCCTCGATTCTCATTAGTCTTCCCTTCCGCTTTATTCTGTATGACATTCTACGTAGGCAGATGTAACTGACTGGTGTGTTCGTTGAAGTGGAAGGGAAACGAGAAACCTACACTGAAAATTCCATAGATATAAAAGCCTAGATGCCGCATCGGCCGGCCGGACATACGTCATCAGGTCCGCCATCTTGGCGCGGTAATTCAAACAATGCAACAGGCTGCAGTATATGACGTTTTTTCGCCACTATTCGCTTAATATTGCACGGATTTTCTTGTCTGATGGTTCGTTACAAAGCTTACATAATTCCCTACAAGGATCTAATAAAATAAAGTTGTTCCTTATTGTTTGAAAGTTAACTTGCAATGACTTTGTTTTAGCAGGTAGGGGGAAAGGGGGCTAGTTGTACTCAAATGTTAATATTTACCCATAATTATTGCTGTAAACAATAATTTGAAATGCTGTGATAAAACAGATTACTAAAGTAGGCCTACAGCTATGGATCTGTGCAACTTAAGTAAAATCTTTGTCTCTCGAAGTGCTCTGTTAAAAAATCCCCCAATATAATTTTTGGCACAGGCCTACAAGTTTAGGTCATAAAACTGTAGGGTTGAGCCTAAAATAAACTACAGTAGGCCCTAGAATAACTAGGATTTCTGTGTTATCTAGCCTTTGCATCTCTGCCTGCTCCTTTGAGCCTTGGGGGGGGGGTGGGGGTTCTTCCAATTTTTTGGAAAGGGATGCTCCTCAGTGAATTCTGACCTTAGACCTGGCTTTGGAAAATTTAGGGGGGATCAAGAGACCTCGTCTAGTGGCAAAAGTGACCTATCTCTAGACCTAATTTTATATGGTGAAATAATTATATAGAACTTAAATTTTTCACAAAACTACCTTTAATTTGCTCAGACTACTATGAGATTCAGGGTCTCTGTAACACGGTTTTTTGGACTTTGCTCCTTGTCAAAGCATCGGATGTAGCTGAAAGTTGACATATGTATATTTTACAACCACACACAAATTTTGTCAGCATTATCAATAACCTAAACCCGATAGTTTTGATTTTTATAGAGTAAAAATGAACTAGCCGACTCCATGGCCAATGATTACGAGCCAAGAGTCGAAAAACATTCATTACGTAAGCAAGGTAAACAAACACCTTTTGACTAAATGTTGCCCCGCCCATCCACCAGACAGAAATGCCGTCGGCTCTGAAACCCAAAGACTTTATGAATGGCGGAACGATACATAGATGTGGGTGGGGTATCAGTGCTAGCGTAGTAATACTACTGTAGCAGTAGTGCCGCAACAGTATAGCAGTAATATACATGAATTAAACGTTTAGACCAACTGCTGGGATCCTTGAGGATCATTTAGCACTTCTTACAACTACTCGAGAAATTAGTTTTTATATCCAGAAGTTAAATTTCCTAATCCAACAAAGCCCATGGTAGCCTTCAGTGTTATCCTGAATTATAACGAGGCGAAAGTGGGTGGAGCCTCATGAAGTCATCATTTTGACGATAATTACTGGTGAAGGTTTAAAGCCAATATACGGTACCGGCAATTTTTTTTACAGTAAATAGGTAGATAGCCAATAAATAAAAATTGCTTGACATTGGATATAGCAGTTATCAAATCAAGCTTGTCTACTATGTTTTTGGTAATTACCAACTATTCCCTACATCTTGTCAATCTGATTGTGACCTATAAAGTAGACTGTAATTTCTTTGGAAACTTATTTTGGGAGTTAGACTAATAATCGAAGTGGTTTTGTATTTATTAACATATTTTGTTGGTTTGTTCATTATGACAATTATCAGTGGGGAGGTTCCAGAGTTCATAAAGGTGTACTGCTTTGCTTGTATCTAAATTTGTATGTCATTGTTGCCAGAGGTTTAGCCTTCGTTACGTATAGCCAATCATCCATCGAGAAAGAGGGAAGAAATGATGTCATAAGTTACGTAACGAGTGCGTTCGAAACCTTTTCTCTGAGTAAGTTGGCCCGTCTTCAAAAAAAGTCACTTTTACATTATAAGTACCAAATTTATTCAACCTACGTAGTGCAGAATACACTCAAAATTTATGTGTTGATATAATATGTATTCTGAATAAGCGTTATATTTATGAAATGCATAGATAAAAAGTTATTGCGAAAAAACCGTGTTACAGAGGCCCTGAATCTCATAGTAGGATATATCATTATGGCAAGCATTAACAGTTCAATATAGCTCATCTCTAGACCTGTGTTGTCAAGGACCCAAATTATTATACCTTATTTGGGATAAGGGCCTGGGCCATCTCTATACTTCTACCCTTCCAGAAGGGGACCCATCTATAGACCAAAATTGCCAAAATGAGCCAATCCTGACGAGCAACCCTGTATACCCGGTCATAGTACACCCCCCCCCCCCCCCCCCCACCGAGCCTTTCAGCCTAGGCCACAATCATAAGGCCAGTCTAATTTATTTTTCAGCTAACTGTTCATTGGTTTGGTCACACATGTAAATTTAAAGCTATGGGTGGCCTTATGGGTCGTTAAGCCTATACTTTGAAGTAACAACTCTCAAAATGTATTGCACAATGATTTATTTTCATTATATTTGTTCTTACATTGAATGTATATATAACATTTATTGTACATCTGTGCATTTATTTATAAATATTCCCAGCAGTTTAAACAAGTTTTTTTTCATTGCTGTTTCCAACAGTTTAATGATACTACATTGTAATGATAATCTATATGCATTGATATGAAATTAGCAGGTTAATCAAAACATCAACAAAAACTCATTGTGCCCTGCTTGCCCATTTACTTCTTATTACAAGGACCAGATTAACACTTTAATATTACATAGCTATAATGCAGTGAAAGAAATCGAGAAACATCAAATTAGTGTCCAACATACACGATTTACCCTATTGACCTAATAACCATTAAACAATATTGTTTTAACCATTTTTTTTTCGTAGGCTGTCTTATCACAGCATTTCAAATTATTGTTTACAGCAATAGTTATGGGTAAATATTAACATTTGTGTACAACTAGCCCCCTTCCCCCTACCTGCTAAAACAAAGTCATTGTAAGTTAACTTTCAAACAATAAGGAACAACTTTATTTTATTAGATCCTTGTAGGGAATTATGTAAGCTTTGTAACGAGCCATCAGACAAGAAAATCCGTGCAATATTAAGCGAATAGTGGCGAAAAAACGTCATATATTGCAGCCTGCTGCATTGTTTGAATTACCGCGCCAAGATGGCGAGCCTGATGACGTACGCCAGCCTATTCAGCTAGCGGCCGATGCGGCATCTAGGCTTTTATATCTGTGGAAAATTCACCGAACGTAAACCCAAGATGTAAGACGTGACAAGGTGCCTTAATAGGCATCCGCCGGACAATCCAACCAGTACCTTCTTTCCTTCGCACGGGTCGATGGGTAGACGGGAGTTTTCACGAATTTTTGACAATTCACGAGTGTTTTAGAATTTAGTAAGTTATTGCCATGGTGATGTGTGCTATTTAACCATTTCCCTAAAGATCCCGAAATGCAGGCCTGCACCATGGGGGGTGTCGAACGAACAATACCCGCCACACCCTCCCACAAAAAAACCCCCCCCCCCCCCCAAACAAAAAAATTCTGGAAGTCCATAATTTTAAGTATTTCATCTTGTAAATGCTTATATATGCAACGACATTTGTGGAAGAAAAGGTCCAGTTTTGGATAAACCCCCACCGCCCCAAAAAAAAGAAAGAAAGAAAAAAAAAAGCTCTGGGTAAGGGTATAGGGGAAAGTCAGAAGCGACCATATAGGTAGACACGAAAAACGCAAGTGCGTTAGGTTCATTTTCAGCAAAGCGAATATGTAAGAAACCTCAGATATGAATTGCTTAACTACTGCTTTGCAAATGCAAGAAAATTGAAGGATGATGCCATACCGAACCAACGTTTACCTCTGCATGCTGGTGCCACTCTTCATTCAGGTATTTAACATCTTGACTCTAGTTTGGCTTAGTTGTTGATAAATATAGTAACCATAGTCTTATATGAAAACCTCTGCCATCTGGAGTGCATAAATATATCTTCCGTTCTATTCCTAGTAATGTTAGTAAATCATATTTGGCTGATTAAGAATGATAAGAGCGAAATTAGGCCTAGACCTAGTGTAGTTAAGAATACATGCAAAGGGCATATTCTAGTCATCACGAGAGAGAGAGAGAAAACACGTAGATTTTATTGAAATTATTTTCATGTGCATGAACTAGGCATAATATTTGTCGGGCAAAGGAAGGGGACAGTTATTTTCGAGAGAGAGAGAGAGAGAGCGTTTAGCATAGCTGAATGAACCATAAGTTTATAGGGATAATTCTAGCCAACAAAGAGCATTATTATACAGTTTGTATCTTCCATTCGATTCGTAATGCATATAAGTTATGCTCACTGATTAAGGTTGACAAAATAGTAACTAGGCCTAAACCTCCTTAAGTTTGTTGAGTATAAGTTCACAGAGAATGTGCTTGTCAGCACGAAATGGAGAGGGCAAAGTTTTGTTAGAATTGTTTTCATTTATATTAAATAGCCAGTTATTTGTTTGGTAAACGAAGGGAAAAGTTTTAGAGAGAGAGCGAGATTTTCTTGCACATAAATAAGTCTACTTTTATCACGGTGTTAGGAAGATGGAAATAATAGTTTATATATATATATAGAGAGAGAGAGGAGGGATTGGAAATTTATTGATTTTTTTTTTCATATGAATAGGCCTTTTGCAGTTTTTTTATGTAAGAATGTCTGAATGATACAACACACTATATATATATATATATATATATATATATATATATATATATTATATGTGTATATACATATATATATATATATTTAAAATAATATATATAAAAATAAATTAATAAAAAAATTAATATATAAAATTAAATAAATATAATATTAATGTAAATGCTTGTATGTTTCAGCGTTATAGAAATTCGACCCGCTTGACCGACCTAGACAAAATTTGAGAGGCAGCCATCATTTGGGCCATTTTATAACATAATAGGTAGATTTTAAACCCATACTCCCTCCCCTTTCTCCTCTCCTCCCCTTCCCTCACATCCACCCCTCCATTCCCCTTCTCCTTCCCCTCCCCCTTCCCTTCTCCTCCCCCTCCCTCATATCCCTTCCCCCTTCCCTTTGTAACTTACTACCATACCTCATGTTAAGTACTCGAAACCGTAGAAATATATAACTTAACTTCTTTTCTTTCCTCTGATTATTAATTCTGTATCAAGGTTTGTGTTTAGGTATAGTGAGAATACGTCTTGGTTTAGTGCGTTGAATGGTTATTTAGGTTTAGTTGGGGTGCATTTAGGTTTAGTGAGGGATGTGTTTAGGTTAAGTGGGGCTGTGTAGCTTTAATGGAGGGAGAATTTAGGTTTAGTGGGATGGGTGTTTATGTTTAGCTGAGGATGTTTGGTGGGAAGGTTATATAGGTTGAGTGGTGGATGTGTTTATGTTTAGTGGTACTATGTTAAAAAGGGGGTTCAGGTTTAGAGGAAGTGCATTTAGGTTTAGTGAGTGTGCGTGTTTACGCTCAGTTGGAGGATGTGGCTACACTTGGGGTGTTTAGATTTAGTGGTTGGTGTGTTTAGGTCTAGAGGGTATATGTTTAGGTCTAGTGGTTGGTGTGTTTAGGTTTAGTGGTCGGTGTGTTTATGTTTAGAGGGAGGATGTTTTTAGGTTTAGTGGGGGTGTGTTTTGGTTTATGGGGTGTGCTTAGGTTTAGTTGGGATTTTCAGTTAAGTGGGGGGTGTGTATAGGTTTAGTGAGTACAATGTCAGCATTGCTATTACCATTGACAGATTGTAAATGCCCTTTGTGAATTTTACGTAATTACGATTTTGTAAGAGAGGTGCTTTCTGTATACTAAGACCTAATATATAGTATATAATATTATATATATCTAAATAATTAATTAATATTATATACTATATATATATTATTGAAATATATATAGTATTATATATATATATATATATATACTATCTATATATATATAGTATTATATGTGTTTTTTCTTTATTTTCTTATAAGGGGTTTGTTAGTCACATTACGACTGTAAGTATTCATTGTACTGTAACTATTCCAGTTTTCATTTCTTTTGTAGTAAGAAAATCTTCAAAATGATCCCGGTTCCGTTTAGACTCAGTCGATCTTTACTTAATTCTTCGGGTAGTTAAACTAAATTATAGAAAACGAAACTTGAGATTCATCTTACAGAATCATCCAATTCCTCCTTACAGTTGCGGGAAACAGACCCAGTTAGTTACAAGCGAAAACTAATACGGCGATGCTTTAGTCAGTTTATCTGGTGCAATGTGATGTAATCTGTCCTGCTACAATGGAATTAAGATTACTAGTCCAGCATCCATTTCAGGACAGTGACTGGTATCATTTTCGCTTATTCATTCGTTTACCTGTTCCAAGACATTTACTCTAGTACTTCTGATAATAAAATAATAATAATAATAATAATAATAATAATAATAATAATAAAAATATAATAATAATCAATAATTAATAATAATAATAATGAAAAATTAAAATAAGGCAAGAACAGAAATCAGCTTACGAAATAAAAATATTGAATAAAATCAACTACACTGCAGAGGGCAAATCCGAACAGTTCCGACTAAATCCGGTGCAAATGGAGATTAGCAGAGGGACTTAACGATGAAAAAGAAAGCGGTTTAAATGTTTCTCGCTATCACGACCTATTGGACAAATTGGCTTTTCTCGTTACGGTTACCATGGCAAGGCTGACTTAACAGTTAGGAAATATATATTGAATGAATGAATAACCTTTGATAAGACAGAGCTTCTGTGTTGTTTTTATGCCATGTTTAGCGATTCATAAAAATTGTCAAGTGATTCTTAAGGATTTTTTGAGCTCAAAGGAGCGGGAGGGTCTGAACCTTCTCTTTTCACTACCAGTATACTGTACGGTATTGTTCCTTATCTATTCTGAATTAGGTAGGCCGATGATTCAGTTTCACTCAGTTACACTTATATGAACGGATTTTGAAGGGATAGAACGTGTTTAGTGACCCGTAAATATTGTCACATAATTCTTAAATATTCTCAGAGTAGAAAGTAGGGGGGGGGGGGGGGGGTAGATGTGAGTCTACTATAGTAGACTCACATCTACCGTGCATTTGATGTCTAGACCAGTCCCATACGACGATTCTGATTGGCTGTTGATAAGCTAATCACAGGGCTGGAATCTCTCAGTCTCTCGGGAGAGTTCACGTATGCAAGAGGTATGTTCCACCTCTGCTGAAAGACGTAGCCCTCAGGAGAGGTGGAACATAGATCCTACCCATGAAAACTCTCGAGGGAGACTGAGAGTTTCCAGCCCTGTGATTGGCTTATCAACAGCCAATCAGGAGCGTCGTAAGGGACTGGCCAAGACATCAGATGCACGGTTGATGTGAATCTACTGTAGTCCTATATCGATGCCCTTCTTTTACACACGTGACCGCAGGTTTTGCTTTGTCGTAAACGAGTTCCAGTTGTTAGAACAATCACGTTTCCATGTAATGTAGAGGCCGACGGAAAGGGCAACATAATACCATTATACTTAGCCCTAGCCTGACGGGAGCCTAGGAGAGAATGGGAAGTAGGAAAGAAAAAAAAAAAGGTCTGGCAGACCTCCAAGGGTGAGGAGATACATTTGCCTCTTGATAAAGGGCAGACCATAGTAAAGCTTTCAACGCATTATTTAAAAAAAAGGCAATACCTTATATGAAAATTGATAATAAGATTTCTTTGGTCATGATTTATCAAGAACCTTAAATCCTCTCTGCCATGCACTCTCGGAGTGTGGAATGCTCTCCCATCTTCTGTTAATCCCCGAGTCACTGAATCTGTCTACTCTTAATTTCAGGATTACTAGCATTAAGAACTGGAGGTCACTATGTACATGGTCTTAACGAGTTGTTTATTAATTATACTTTGTTTTTTTTTAAAGATTTAATTCCTTTCCGTTTTCACCTCTCTCTCTCTCTCTCTTGAAGGCCATATTCAAATCCTCCACACATTATTCACTTTCAATTCTTCCAGAAGATAACGCATTTTCAACAATTCATAATGAGAATTGTTAATGAATTCGTGCCAGAAGAGGCATTGAATATTCTGTAACTTGAATATTTTCCCATGTATGGGAGGGAATCGTGTTTCTTAATGGATACGTGTATGTAATTATCTCTCTCTCTCTCTCTCTCTCTCTCGTCTCTCTCGTCTCCATCCTCTCTCTCTCTCTCTCTCTATATATATATATATATATATATATATATATATATATATATATATATATATATATATATATGATATATATATATATATAGTATAATATATATATATATATATATATATATATATATATATATATATATATATATAAAAATATTATTATTATATGTTGCTACTTTCAAAATGCATATATCCTCTCCTAGGCTGTATGAAATGTTATATATAGAGTTTTGCAACATTTTTCAGATTCCTTAGCTAGTTAGAGTAATAAGATATCTAAAATGTGTGTTCAGATTTCGCATAACATGATTTAAAAGTATATAATGTAGAATGTACAGAAAGAGAGAGATTATCTTTGTCCGTTCGAAACTAGAATTGTTTCCCATTATGTTAATGCCTTGCGATAAAGAGACCCAGAAGTTTCTGCTTTGCTTTCCTACCTGTCAACACGTTTGATTAGAGGTCTCCGTTTGTTGTTGTTTGGGATTCCTGTCATCACGTCTGATAGGGACTTTTGCTTCGATCGAATACATGTCTTTGTTGAGCATACTACGTACATGACTCGTTCATAACTCGTTTCATACGCGTACATCTTTGCCGAAACCACATGTAGATTTCACAATTTTTCTAGTAAGGTTGCGTCATATTCGAAGCTTCTAGAAGAATTGCATTATCTTCCTCATGCCCAAAACGTTTTGTGCCTTCTCCACTGTCAGCTTTTTGTAAGGAAGAGTTTTTTCATTGTAACTTAGAACCGCCATAGCGTTCAGACCTCCAATCTCTCTCTGTCTCTCTCTCTCCCTCGTTCTCTCTCTCCCTCCCTCGCATACTGGAGATTACATTAACGTAACGTAAATTGGTCACTCATATAGATTTCAGATTTGATATTACTTAGATTATTTAGTGTTATTTAGTGTTTTTGTGGAATCTGAACAAACATTGTAAAAGTGTGTAACGGCGCCTATTTTTGTGAAAATTGTGGAATTGTGGTAAAATTTTTTGAACAAGCTGCAGCAAAAAGAAAATTGGTATACCAAGGTAAAGTGTGTTATATTTTTATAGTTGCAATAATAGTAACAGTGGTTTGGTAAAAACTAATAACTAATAGTTACGATGCTTTGGTGAAATTTACAATTTTACAAATTGCAAATTTTTGTGTTTGTTTCATGTGAAGTGTTTTTTGTTTGTGCATTTATTAATTTTTCTTATTGAAGTGTGTGTCTTTATTTTATATTCTGTGTGATTGATATATTTTGCAATTTTTTGGTATTTTCCACATTTTCTGTGTTTTCATTTCCATTCACAATTTAATTACTTGGTTATTTTCATTACTTAATCATTCCACCTTTAATTGAATTTAACACTTGTGAATTAATTCGCACTTACTTAGAATTCTTTTCAAGTTTTATTATTGTTTATCACTTGTGAATTAATTTCAAATTTTAAGTATTGCCCTAACACTTTTGAATTTTGATTTGAATTAATTTTCTTGAATTTTGTGATAAATTAATTTTGATTTAATTTTACTTAATTGATTCAAGAATTAAGTAACAGTAATTTTCCCTGATATTTTGAATTTCACTTATAAATTTTGAGTTTAAGAAAACAAATCTGGTAAGTGCTTGTTTACTGCTAACAGCTCTCTCATTTTTGGAGATATATTTTTTTATATAGATTGTTTTGTAGATGAATTGTTGTAGACGAATTCACCAGCTTATTAAACCCTTCAATACCTTACCGGTATGAATTTCGTTGGCTGCCGTGATTTAATATTTTAATGGAGTCTTCTAGTAGAGGGAAACGGCTTGACACAGCACACACACACACACACACACACAACACACACCCCACACCCACACACACACACATATATATATATATATATATATATATATAATAATATATATATATATATATCTATACACACAAAGTTCTACGTATACTCGTTTCCCCTGAATAGAGGTTATAGGTCTAGGGATTAGCCCCCCTAGCTCTTAGCAGAAAAACCACTTAGTATTTAAAAAAAAACGGTGCCTTTTCCACCCCCTGTCCCCCCACCCCCTTCCCCGTCACCAAGGCTCTGAATCAAACTCCCTCGCTCAGTTAATGAGCAATCATCACAACGAAAAATCGGCCGTTGGCTCACGCAGACCGTTTTTCTCCGTTGTTCAGAAAAAAAAAAAACCGGCTCTTCTAATAGTTTTCCGTCCCAACAAGCTTATCTATCGAAATTATGATCGAAG
>NC_061105.1:49304501-49309341 GCF_015104395.2 Macrobrachium nipponense | reverse complement strand
ATCTTCAACCTCCATTACTGCTTCCCATTTGCCTAAACGCAAATAACACTGATGTCGCTCCCACGAAGAACTCGTTATTTTCTGCTCGTTTAAATCGAGAACCATCACTTGTATCTCGATGGAAATGAGAACCGCCAATTTCCTCCTCGATCACAAGGAAATTGTCCAGAAACTCTTATGGAAGAAGAACAATAAAACCACGAGACCCGAAATATTTGATGACCTTCATTAAGAAAGAATCTTTGGGGACCGTCTAGCACACGTAAACATTAAGTACCTCAGTGACCAACTGTGCTTGACTACTACTACACACACACATACACACACACACACACACACGCATATATATATATATATATATATATATATATATATATATATATATATATATATATATATATAGTATAGTTTTCCCCAATCAAAGGGTTCCTCATAAAAGCGCTGCTCTATGGGATAGGGTTGCGAGCCCTACAGCTATAACCACATTCCTCGTTTGGCATGGCGATCTGCCTACAAAAAAACTGATTTACCCAGTATCTTCCCCCTTACCTTTACCTCGCTCCCTCCCTTCTTTTAGGCAATAAATAGCACTGTGTAACGTTATGCATTAAATAAAAGGATCTTAAGCTGCATATATAGTCATAATAAAAATAATGATAAACTATCTGCATTCTCATGAATAACAAAATATGATGGTGATAATGTTATTGTCCTACTGGAAGCTGAATGAATGAAATGAAAAACGAATGAAATCACGAATTTTTACTAGATTCAGTAATCGCGAAACCAAACAGGTTATGATGAAATAACTGCAGAGATGATCTTCAGCCGACAATTAAATGGCACCTTCTATGCTAACCAGATTATTTCACAAAATACGAAATGAGGTAACAGAGCTTGACGATTGTGACTTCAGTCACAACCAAGACAGGAGAGAGAGCTGACCTGCCTGGATGTGGTCATCAAGAAATTTTTTTTTTTTACCAGACCACTGAGCTGATTAAACAGCTCTCCTAGGGCTGGCCCGAAGGATTAGATATTTTTACGTGACTAGGAACCAATGGGTTACCTAGGAACGGGACCTACAGATTATTGTGGATCCGAACCACATGTATCAAGAAATGAATTTCTATCACAGAAATAAACTTCTCTGGTTCCGCGTTGGCCAAGCCGAGAATCGTACTTCGTACCACCGGATAGGTAGCCGAGCGCGAAATGCACTCGGCCAACGTGGAACTGGTCAATAATGAGACAATACCCTTACGTTGGTCGTGATGAAATGACTCAGTGAGTATTTGTGGAGTGGGCATAAATTATATCTACTTATTTTTGTCTTTAATTCTATTAGCTCACCTCTTTTATGACTGTGTGTGCGCGTGATAATTCCTCATATTTCTTCTCGTATCGCTGTTCTGTAATCAGGAATCCCTTGCTGTTCGCCTCTGAAAATGAAATGAGAGAACGAATAAGAGTCATGAGATGAAAACCTATCATTAAAAATACAGTTCAAACATGAATGAGTTGTAATAGCAACCGTAAATTGAATACCTGTTTTCTAAAGGGAGATAAAACTAAAGAAGTTTAATATATTATATATATATATATATATATATATATATATATATATATATATATATATATATATATATATATATATATATATATATATATTAAATATTAAATTCTTTAGTTTTATCTCCCTTTAGAAAACAGGTATTCAATTTACGGTTGCTATTACAACTCATTCATGTTTGAACTGTATTTAATTTAAAGATTATCGAAACAATTGATACACACACACACACACACACACACACACACACAACCTATATATATATATATATATATATCTATATATATATAGGTGTGGTGTGTGTGTGTGTGTGTGTGTGTGTATCAACTGTTTCGATAATCTTAAATTAAATCATTTCGTGCAAAACATCCTAGACGAAATGGCCAAAATCATAGGCCTAAAACGTACAATGGATTACTCCCCTTTCACAAAGAACCGAGTAATCGAAAATGATGGAACTGAGATCACGTCCTTTGATGGATATTATTAGGCCTACCTCTGATGGATATTATTAGGCCTATAGTCGTAGAAACTGGGCGTTTTCTTACATAGTCAAATGGCCGTGGCAGTGCTTAGGCTTACGAGATGAGTTTCTTAAAAGATGGTGCTCAATGGATGGTTAGCTTCGGAGGAAGCGTTACGATAACAATTAATCAAAAATGAACACCATCATAGGACACGTATGTGGTGGTTGTAACACCCACCATATCCCACACTAAACTCTGTCAAGTTGCTGTGTACTGTGCATGCTTCTCCTTTCCTTTGACGATTTTGGATGTTCTTTCTTCTTCTGTTTTCCCTGATTCGAAAGAAGATTGGCTCATTTACAAATAGAAAGCGCAAAGCTAACGAAACAGTTGGATGAGAATTCTTTTAGGGAATTCACAGGGAGTAAATAACCAATCAATCATTAATATTTTTCTAACATGTCCAGTAGCAGTTTCTTACATTTTGAAGTTTCAAAATACGGAAGTTCGAGTGAAGGAAAGTTGTAAAATAAAGCTTCTATGGCAAATAATAAACGGAGTATGCAGGATGTAACATCAAATAGTGTGTCGTGCTCTTCGCTATATGTAGTACTATTTTTTCTTTCTATCTCTTCTTTTTACCGTCTCTTATATGCCAAATGCTAACGAACCTTAATAACTCGCAATGTTCCCTTGTCTAACTGGAATCTTAAATAACGATTTTCCAATTTATAACACAATAATTACGCTATCGTGGCTCACGTTATTACAAGAAACTCACCCAATTATACTTTTGAAGTGAAGAAACATAACGGTCCATTCTGCTACGGCCTGTCATGGAAGCGAGCCACGGTTGAATGTGTGTGGATCAAATTAATTCAATATTAAACTAACTAGAATTCTCTATACCTCATATCAATGATCCGAAAATCTGCTTTCCACAGTTGCTTTTTTTTTTATACGAAAAAGATGGGTACTGTTTAATAATCACTATAACAGAAATAGTGAGTACACGTTTTATACAAAAAGACGAAATTTCGTTTGACTCCGAAGGAAAACTGAATACAATATATTCTACTGGATATAATATTTCCTTGCTTAATCATTTTCAGATCAGAGATACCTGTAGCACCATAATACTACGGGATATCTGTACCCTAGACCGAAGTGGATATAGCCTATGTCAATATGGCGCCCGTGTTTGGTAGGCTGCCACCGTTATTCCAATACTGACGGTGCCTAAAGTCATAACCGATTTATAAGGATGAAAATGACTACTAAGAAAGACAGCTTTAAAAATTGAATCACACTCACCAACAGATATATCGATTCAGGAGTACGAGCTCTGGCTTCACAAACTAGGCATAGGCTGTTTGGTGCCGGTTTTGTCGTCGTGGCTGACCGGTACTATATTCTCAGAAGTGGCATTTTATCCCTCCTTTTTTTTCACACATGGCATCTTTCACGCAATGGGTCATTATATCGTCGACGAGAGATTGGACCGCAGAATTAAGTTCATACTGACTCCGTAACGTCTAGTGCACCAATCTAATTTAGACTACAACTTGGAGCACTGCTGAGCACCGGCAACGCAGGATCAAATGAGGTACATCTAACAATTCGATTTTACGCTAAAAATAACATTTCTCGTTAATGTAAAATATATTATACTAAATACATAAAAAAAAAAAACAAAGCAAACATCAATCTACAACAGACTTTTTTTTCATAGTAATTGCATCTAACCTAAAACGAGATAACTACATTTTGACACCACACTTTGCGAGTCTTACCACAACTAACACAAGTGACCATACCATCGGGTAACATTATACTGCGCTGCTGATAGTGCTTGAAAATCTCACAAGTGACACTGACTGCAACCATACTCGTGTCGATTTTCTGTCCTGAATACCTCTGTGAACCACGCCGTACTCGATACACCTCAAAAACGGTAAGAGTAACAATCATAGATTGTTTTGTTTCCCCTTAAATTGCGTTTCGTTTTCATCACGCAATAATCATTATTTTTGATGTTGCCATCCTGTTGACATTGGGAACAACGTCAGAAAGTTTGTTCTTTGCAGAATTAGTAGACTGATATCGGTCACTATTAGAGGTCATAAGTAACGTGAGTCTAAATTACATATGTATATGGTTTCTTATGTACTCAATTTGGTGTTTAAAACTTATCGCTTCTCTTATCTTTAAGAATCGCCTCTATGTTAAGCGTCTTCGCCAGCCATGTGAAGCTCTCTCTCTCTCTCTGTCATCGATTCATAAACATCTCTCTCCGTCTCTCTCTTTCACTTAGCTTTCCCTTATCCCTCCATCAAATGGACATATAACGGCCCATCGCCTTCATAGGCCTAACTTCACGGGCGTGGGTGATTAGATGAAATATTGGTGAGGATCTCCCTTCTTCTGACTCTGTCTATTGTTAAACCCATAAAATATAAAGATATTGGAAAGGAAATTGGGGCTCCTGGTGGTTCTTATGACTACCCGGACAGAAACGATTAAGTTTTATTGGTACTCAAATTCAATAATATTGGGTAGGCCTATGTCATAAAAACCCCCGTTAGCCGCACTATCTGAGATTTCTTTCTATGCTCGTACAGAGTGAAGATCCTGTATTCCTACTCACACATTTTGCCCAATGGAAATGAAGTTGATTAAGCTCCTCCATTTTATAAACAGTAAGCAACAGATTTTTGTAAGAACTTTGGTGATTTGAAATAGTTATTTTCAGACACAAGGTCACGTACGTAATGTTGTTCTCTTAAAAACTGGACACTAT
>NC_061105.1:49279501-49294501 GCF_015104395.2 Macrobrachium nipponense | reverse complement strand
TATTTTCCTGTCTAAATGAGAGACAGACAGACAGGACAGACAGACAGACAGAGAAAAAAGTTGAGCAATAAAATTCTTGCTTTCCGTGTTATTATTAGTCTTTTGTCTTCTGAACGACAAACAGCGTCGTTAGAATCGTAAGTGGATGTTTCTTAGTTCTTTCTTTTTTCTTCATGTTCTGAATAAAAAAACTGGAAGCTTATTTTAGTCACAGTCTAAAGAATATTTTTGAATATCTTTACGTTAAGGTTTCGTGAACGTCGATACTGCTTATATACATAGTTTGTATAATTACTAGGCAGTTGTATTCTATGTTTTTTCCTTGAACACTGCTTGCAAGCATATCTGGATTAATGGAAAAGACCGGTATACTGGTTGTTCCTTTTTGTTTGAAGTGAGCACAAGTTATCCAAACAACCACATATACTATACCACTTGCTCAGAGAGGCCTGATGCAGGGTTGCCAGATGCTTTTGGCTAAAAGTAGCACAAACACTCTTAAAAAGTCGGTAATATCAGGTAAAAGTAGCCCAAATTATCATATATATATATATATATATATATATATATATATATATATATTATATATATATATATATATATTATATATGTATACATATATATATATATAGTATATATATATATATATATATATATATAAATTTTTTAGCATAATACAAATTACTATTTATCATATCTATATATGTGTATTGTATGCACACACAATTATAGCATAATAAAGTTATTATTTACATTTCAGTGGTTAATCCTGGCTATATGGTATGCGTTTCTTTTTCAAAACTGAAGTCAATTTTTCTTTTCACAAAACTGAAAAAGAAATTTTAAAAAAGTATTTGATTGCCTTTTTAAACAAAACTTAAATTACCCTTTACAAAACTAAAAGTTCATTTCTTCCTTTCAAAACTAATAAATTTTTCTTGAAAAATTAGGACACTTCTTCGCAACTAAAGTAAACTTCTTCCTTGTAAAAAAAGAAAAAAATAAAGCCGTGCTACTCAATTCCAAATTTAACTAGAGTACCAAGTCATTCAGTAGGCTTTCCACATTATCATCCTCTTTCTCATTTTTATAGATTGAAGTCATATTTCAGCATGGATCTTTTGGGTTCAAATGTTGAAAAGCATTTGCCATTCAATTTTAGACTGGTCTTTATTCTCAATATTAACATCAAAAGCTCTAAGCCCATTCGATTCTCAACTCGGTTTTAACTCGTGTAACTCTAGAGAAAACCCTTTCAACAAGAGCATTTCTTACTGGAAGGCTGTAGACTTTTAATGCAAATTCTGATATATCTTTGAAACTAATTCACCCGCTGCGTTGGTTACATCAATTGCCTTTGTCCAAAACTCAGTTCCTGATGTTGGGAAATTCCTATTGAAAATATTATTCCAGTCTAGGTCCAACAAACTTCGCCACTGACTCTCAATATCTACTTAGACTGGTCTTCAGCTAATACTAGAGGTAATTCAGAAAAAGGGTCGTGTCAGCAGTAGATCATTGGTGTGATTATATTTTATTATTATACAAAAATGAATGGAGGTAACCCAACTCGAATAATAAGAGCCCAAGTCAAATCAAAAGTACCCAGAAAATCGCAAGTATCAGACTGTGAAATCTGGTTGCCCAAAGGTGTAAAAAGTAGCCCAATTTGTGATTTGTAGCCCAATCTGGCAACCCTGGCCTGATGTAAAACGTGAGTGAACATATCAGATAATCCAATGGAAACTATTTTTGTATTTATTCAAGCAGGTATCGAACTAGCGATCCATGAAACTTCATGCAGACGCAGAAGCAAAGCCAAGCTGTTCATTAGAGGGCTTCCGGGTGGTGGCAAGAAAGGGAAGTTACGCCAACTCTTGTTTCGTTCGTAGTTCCAGAAGGAACAAAGTCTGGGGATTATGTTTCATCTCGCAAGAGAATGTACCTATCTCTGTACTCGACAACTTCGATCTCTTGATCTGGATTCACAACGAACTGTTTCATGAAGAGTTGTTTGGTCGATGAGAAACTTTCCCGACGGAAGCATTCTGAAACTCTACAAAGAGAAGAGAAGAGAGAGAGAGAGAGAGAGAGAGGGGGGGGGGGGGGGGGGGGGGGGGGGGGGGGGGGGGGGGGGGGGGGGGGGGGGGGGGGGGGGGGGGGGTCGTGCTTTTACATTCCAGCGTTCGGTTTACCATCCACGAATCGAGAAATGCAGCCATTATATGAATTACTTTTTTTTTTTTTTTTTTTTTTTTTTTTTTTTTTTTTTTTTTTATTCAGCGCTTACGGCACCCGAGAGAGAGTTGGAGTGGTTGGCCAGCAAGATAGAGATGAAGTCGAGGTACCTAAAGACACATCTAGGAGAAAAGCACAGCTACGCTAGCTCGCTAAGCAGTAATTGTCAGGCTGGACAGCAACACTGAAGGAAGGAAACACAAAGGTAAAGTAAAAGGCTAAAAATGGGTGCAGCGAGGGGCCGAAGTGAACCTATAAACACCACTTAGTAATACCTACAGTGCACCACGTGAGGTGCACTGACAGCACAAGCCGCCTGCACAGGCCATTACAAGAATGAAAACTACAGACTTGAACTTTATGGCTGACATATTATACTACTACAGTCGGTTTCATTTCATCTGCCCACTCACAAACGAAGGTTTTAGGTAGATGTGGCGATATGCACAGCTCGCTCTCGATCGCCTGAAATCAATGTTTCCGATATCGGACGCTTACTGTGATGAAGGTTCGAAGTATTCCCTCAATAATACATCTGAATGCTTATGAATGCAAAGAGCCCTCACACCTTTAGATCATAAACGTGCAGATTAGTGCAGATTATATAACGATTCAGTCAAGTCAGCTCAAACTCAAACGAACGATGCACGAAAACAATTATTTTTCACCTCATTGCAGGAACATAAAAAGACATCTGGTTGTGCGACTACGAGTATTTTCATGAGTTCTTGCCTGTAAACTACTTGAGTGGGTTAATATTTGAAATAAGCAAGAAATATTGTTGTGTATGAAGCCGTCTTGAGCATTGGGGAGGTGAATGGAACAACCACAGCTGTATTGATTGGAAGCCGGGAAATTTCAGTTTATAACATGGCATGACAGCAATGGTAATTCGGTTTTCTGTCCAGAAAGGCCCCTTTATATATTTTTCTTGAATACAAATTATTATAATAGCTCAGTCGCTGGGCACTTTCGAACTATTTAGCTACTTAACTTAACCAGCGAAAGTGTAAAATCTCATTCAGTTAGCCTAAACATACATTTTTTTCCATTGGTGGGCACTGGAACGATAATCAGAGAGAATAAATCAATGAAGGAAACTTTAGAATAAATACTTTTGACTGAAATATGAAATGAATGTGTGCTTAAAAGTTGGTGAGTAAAATATGGGCGCAGTTGCATATAGGCCTAGCTTCATTGGCTTACGCTTCATGTTTTTAATGGTAAGCAATATTATAGGTTATTTTTCAGTTTCCGTGAGTAGATATTACTTTGGTATCATAATAGTTATTTTTATATACATACAGTGAAGCAATACATAGAATCGTTTGCATGAGAAATATAGTGATTTGAACAGATTTTGAGCATAGAGCTACGTGTGGTCTGGGCTGCAGTAACGCGACAAAGCACATTTACTGAAAGCTCATCATCTGTTTGTCTGAACTGAGTAGATTGTTTGGTACAATCTCGTCACCCGTGAGCATGTGTTGGTATTATGAATAAAAAACGACGTGTTTATGGTCCACATCAGAAAGTCGATCGTCGTTTGTCTATATAAACATTCAAATACCTCACTGGAGAAGTAGTTCAATATGTATCCCAATACGCCGACGATATCGGAAGCATTGACTGTCAGACAATGGCGCGCTACCAACGCGCATGCGCCACGTATTTACCCGTGAGTGGACAGATGAGAGAAACCGACTATATAAATATGCGTCACATTTTTCCTGGAAACTGAGCTAAGAGCCCCAGAAGAGAGAATAATAACAAGCATTTCATGTCATTTATCTTCACGTGGATGAAGGGGACCAATTAGACCGACATCAGTGTTTTTATCCTTCTTAATGACATCCCGGGGGCAAAACAAAACTTGTTCAAAATGAGCTACGGGAATGAGACGGGAATAAGTAGGAGCATCCTTCGTCTTCTTAATGAGCTACGACAACACTGCTTCAAACAATGAAATGTTTATGTTGAGTACTAAAGCGTGGGTATGTAAGTGTCAAGTATGAATATACATATGTAAGCTCTCATCCTCCTCCTTCCGCTGTGTCTCCAATCTGCCCGACGAAAGAAAGAGCAACATAAATAGAATCATGTGTGTGTGTGTATATATATATATATATATATTATATATATATATATAATATATATATATATATATATATTATATATAAAATCCGACTGGATCTTGTGTTGTCCACCCCCGGAGTGACAGTAGGGGAGGGACGTGGATACAGCCCACCCACCCCTTGCAAAATCCGGATTCGTCCGCCCCCCATGGGAGTGGGGTGCGGGGTAGATAGGGTATCGGGAGTGTAGGGGAGACAGTAGCGCCGTACCAGCTTGATAAGCTCTTGTATACTACGTATAAATATATATATATATATATATATATATATACTATAATATATATATATTATATTATATATATATATATGTGTGTGTGTGTGTGTGTGTGTGTGTGTGTGTTGTATTAATGCATACGTACATAAATAAAAAAGAAAGAAAGGATGCAAAACAAATAAACCTTCACAAAACAAAAATAAATAAAGATAACGACGAAGCAAAATCATAGATGAACAGTTGCAGGATCTAAAGGTGGGTACACACAAGGTGTCAAAATGTTGAGGACGAACCGTAACCACGTTAAGCACGTAACTTCATTGCAATCCACTGCGCCTCCCAGTCTGACCGGGTTGTTTACCGACAATGGCCACCATGCAAGTAGCAAGCTGCCGCGTATATTTATACACATTATTTAACGAAGATGAAGCGAAATAAAAGAAGATGGTGGCAATCAAGGTTATAAACTAGAAGGGTAGAATACAGTGGTCGGGAATTACTCGCTGACATGAGATTCCAAGAAGTTTTCTGGCACAGTAAAGTTTTTTTTTTCGTAATAACTAATAAATTGAAGGACTCTTCTTCACTCCAATCAGCCCATGGCAGACATTTACGTACTGACTGACCAAAACAAGGACTCTACTATGGGAGGCCATGTTCTCAGTCGGTGTAACAAGTTCAGCAACCTCTGTTGTTACGCGTGTAATACAGGTCCCGTCCACACATTGCGTAACGTTCAAAGAGACCTCCCTTTGATTCGGGGCCCAAAAACCGACAATTGCCGGGACGGAGGGCGAACGGAACCTCGAACCTCGCGGGTTCGAGGAACAAACCCGAACCCGCAACCCGCGAAAGTTCGAGGTTCCGTTCGACCCTCCGTCCCGGCAATTGTCGGTTTTTGGGCCCCGAATCAAAGGGAGGTCTCTGAACGTTACGCAATGTGTGGACGGGACCTGTATTACAAGCGTAACAACAGAGGTTGTTGAACTTGTTACACCGACTATTGAACAAGGCCTCCCATAGTAGAGTTCCTTGTTTGGTCAGTCAGTACGTATATGTATACCATGGCTGATGGAGTGAGGAAGATGTCCTTCAATTTATTAGTTATTACGAAGAAAAGACTTCACTGTGGCCAGAAACTTCTTGGAATCTCATGTCAGCGAGTAATTCCCGACCACTGTATTCTACCCTTCTAGTTTATAACCTTGATTGCCACCATCTTCTTTTATTTCGCTTCATCTTCGTTAAATAATGTTTATAAATATACGCGGCAGCTGCTACTTGCATGGTGGCCATCGTCGGTAAACAACCAGGACAGAGACAGACTGATGATCGCAGTGGATTGTAATGAAGTTACGGGTTTTAACGTGGTTACCGTTCGTCCTCAACATTTTGACACCTTGTATCCGTATATGTGTAACTCGGTTACACTACAAGGTTCGGCTCTCACGTGTGTACCCACCTTAAGGAGACGTCCTTCCTTTGCAGCAATTTGCAGCGACAGCATTTTCCCGCAGCATCAGTTGCATTGCCGCAATGTGCTCCGGAAACCAAAGTAGTGCAGCATAGCAAACCAATTATGCATTTTGTGATGGAAGCACCAAACATGGAGAAATGATCAAATATTATATGGGAACATTTTCAGGTATGGAACCACTTTTGTAGTAATCCCAAAGTTGCCGCCATATTGGATTTCAAAATGGCGGCTTAAAAATCTTTAATTACAGATAATTCTGGTTATATACCAGCTAGAGACTTGGTTTTAGTGTCTAGATATACATATTTGAGGTCAAGGAATTGAATGGTTCTAGTTAGAAGTTGATTTGGTGACGCCATATTGGATTTCAAGATGGTAGGCTAAAAAAAAAGAAAAATTTATGACTGATATATTTGGTTCTGTGTCAGCTATATACTTGATTCTGGTATTTTTCTTTCTATTCCAGATTTCAACCATGTCGAAACAGGTTCAAGGTAGTTGATGTTTCCAAGCCTCTAACTCCCACACCAAAACTGGACTGGGAACTGTGTGTTCTGTGTCAAGCTGATAAAGAAGAGTCCCTACAGTGTCCTGCTGCAACTAAAAGAAAAGAATTCAGTGCTGGATACAAGACATTTGAGGACAATATGTTAGCATTCAGTGAACTAGGTGAGCGCCACAAGCTATGAACTTACAACAACTAGATGAAGGCCAAGGGATAGCTGCCACTCTGGCTGCCCACCAAACCAAGTGGCACAAGTCATGCAGGGTGAAATACAACACTACCAGCTACAACGGCACAGAAAAAGTGGTCATTCTGAAGGAAGCCCTGCCACCAGTACAAGCACAGATGAGTACAGCGAACTAGATCTAAGGCAGCTTGTGTCGAAAACATACGCAATCATCTATGCTTCTTCTGCCACCAACAGCTTGGCTCAGAATTTCATCAAGTAGCGACACTGGAACTAGATAAACACGTTCGCAACGCTGCCGAGTTTCTTGAGGATACTACTCTGTTAGCCCAACTGAGTTCTGGGGATATGGTGGCAAGAGAGGCCAAGTACCACAAGAAATGTTTGACATCCCTATACAACCACGTGAGGGCAGCAAAAACACTTGCTGAGGAAAGCCAGAGCAAAGTAGATGTCATTTCAGCAATAGTCCTGTCTGAACTGGTAACATACATAGAGGAAACTGCAAAAGAAGAGGACACTGCTCCTGTGTTCAAGATGCAGACCTCACTAAGCTGTCACAACGAGAATGGAACAGCTCGGCATTGTGCTGGAAACACGAGTCCATACAACCAGACTCAAGGAGCGTAATCCTGGCATATTTGCCTGATCTGCAGGAGCACAGAAAGGGACGAGATATCCTCCTGTTGTATAAGGAAGACATTGGCAGTGCACTAGCCAAAGCATGTCAACATGACATTGACAGTGATGCTGTGCACCTGGCACGAGCTGCCCGCATTATAAGGAAGGATATGTTCCAGTCATCTCAGCCTTTCAATGGTTCCCTCTCAGACAAATGCCAAGAAGAGCCTGTGCCACAACTGCAGCTGACAATCGTCTCCATGATGCTAGAGGGTGCAGGCATCAAAAACCAGGCAGGTCAATCATCGTCCTCAGCATCTTTGACCATAGCTCAACTAATCAAATACAACAGTGTGAAACATGAGAGAAGAGGTGCAGGTACAGACGTACGACACAGCATCAGTCAAGAGACTCCCTTGCCAATATATCTTGGGCTTGATGTTTCATGCCATACGAGAAAGAGGGAATTAGTTGACACACTATCTGGACTAGGGATCAGCATTGCATATGATAGAGTGCTATGGATCTCTGCAGAGCTGGGACAACGGGACATGTCAGCGCTTTCAGATGGAAAGGTGGAGGTTTTGCCCCCCAAAGCTCCGCAGTAGAGTGTTCACCACAGCAAGCTGTGGATAATATAGACCACAATCCCAGCTCACGACAGCACATGACTCGTTCCATGGAACTGGTATTTCATTAATACAAACATCCAGACTATGACAATCAAAGCACAGACCGAGGTATTGTCATCATCGGGGGTATCTCCATGTCAAGGCTGTGGGTGACCTTCCACGGTATTATACAGATGTACAGCCAGTTACTTCACCTGCCCAAAAAAACCATGTACCAGCTGGAACCCAAGCATCACTGCAGAGGAATCCTGCACAAGCTGAGCTCGATAAAGAGGAAAAGTGGCTCCAGGCTGTGAAGGCTGCATGTGACAGTGACGATACGCAGAATCCAGGAAACATTTCGTGGGCTGCACATCATGCAGAGAGCCAAGCAGCCCAGCATACTAATATCACAATCACACCCACTGCCTTGCTACCCCTCTTCCATGACCAAGCCCACTCAGTGGCAATGATCCGTCATGCCATGGATGTAGTGAAAGCAGCGTTCAATGAGCTAAATCCTGGACGGATACCCGTCATCACACTGGACCAACCACTGTATGCAATCGCCAAGGAGGTGCAATGGAACTGGCCAGACACATTTGGTGAAGATCTATTTGTAGTAATGCTAGGCGCTCTACACACAGAGATGGACAGCTTGGAAGACAGCAGGAAACTGGCTGCAAGACAGTGGTTGGACAGAGGCATTGGTTCAGGCAGAGATAGCAACAAAACAGGCACAGCAGACTCCTTCCTGCATGCAGCTCATGTCAGCCGTACAAGATGCGCCCACCAGGTAACTGCTGCTGCCCTGCAACATACTTCAGCACCATGCATATACTAGATACAAAGAAAGAGCAACAGCAAGAGATAAGGAACTATTGCAGTTTGAGGCATGGTGTGACATGAGAGCAGTAGCATGTCCCCAGTTTCAGTACTGGGCACTGACTTACTTCACTGGAGCTCTCTTATACTCCTCTTCATACGTTCACTTAGAGAGTCGAACTTCACACTGTACATGGACACCCTACCAGAGCTAGCTGGATGGTTTGCTGCATTGGATCATGTCCACTATGCTCGCTGGTTTCCAGTGCACATCAGGGACATGGTTTGCCTTGCAGAGAAACATCCAGATGTTGCTGCCAAGTTCCATATGGGCCACTTCACATCCAAGAAGACCAGGCATGCTTTTACTGCCATTGCCTTAGACCAGGCACATGAGCAAAACAATGCCATGGTCAAAGGTGATGGCGGGGCAGTGGGTCTCACTGAAAATCCAAGTGCCCTTCGACGGTGGATGGTGGCTGGCCCTGAAGTTGCTCGGGTCATCACAGAATTTGAGACCTCACAACAACTGCACCAAAGAGGAGAGCACACCCACCACCATGAGCAAACCAACAGTGTACAGAAGAAATTTGTCCAAGATGTTCATGCACTGACAGCAGTCATCGAGGAGATGGGCAACCCTTTGAAGAAGAAAGCACAGATTTGCTGGTCCTAGACACACAGGAGATCCTGGGCCCAGCTGCAGTATAGAGTGTGTGTACAGCTGTGCAGATGGGGCGAGATCAGTTCCATTTATTTGTGAAGGAATGTCTGGCAGACAGATCCAAACCCCTCAATGATGTCATCAAACGCAACAAACTTCCATTATTTGCATCCATCAAGGTGAAAAGTGCCAATAAGAGCAAGCAACAATTCGCCTCGCAAGGAGTGATTCAGAGCTTTTCTCCAGACTATACATCGCATGCAAAACCAGAGATGGCGATCTTGAGCAGTTCTTCAAACATGAGAACAGTGCACACCCGCTGCACTATCACAAAATGGACGGATCCGCTTTGGTTCCAAATCTGACTTGCTGAGGCTTGTTGAACCAACGTCTCACCCACCACAAGTCTCTTCTGTGATCCTCGATGGGGCTGCAGTGATTCAAATCAAAATGCTGAACCCGCTGGCCACAGCAAAACATTCTTGACTATGCCACAGACGTATTCGTTTCATACATTCTGTCACAGCTTCAAAATCATTCTCGTCTGGATCTAGTGTTGGACCGTTATGCAAACTCAGGCAGCTTGAAGGCAACTGCAAGGGCTAACAGAGGCAAGGGAATCCGCAGACGTGTTTACTGGCACTGCCCTGTTACCAGGGAACTGGCACACATTCCTCCGTGTCGACGAGAACAAGGAAGAACTCTTCCGCTTCCTGTCTAAGCAGGTCATGGAGTCCATCAATGAGCCAGAGAAACAGCTGATTGCTACTGGCGGTGAACAGGTAATCTGAATCCCCCCTGTTTATATCATATGTCAATACATGTACCCACATTGTCACGGATCTGTAATATAAAAAATTAATGTTAATTTCATATAGATTTTTTTGATGATCAGTTGACTGCCTTCACCAAATATATGACATTTTTATGCTTATATCAACAGGTCATTGCTGTACCCACCCTTTGAAGACACAGCAGCTTTGCCCCATACAATCACGAGGAAGCGGACACGCTCATGATGGTTTCATGCAGCAGATGCGGTTAAATCTGGACACCACAGAATACTCCATCCGTACCGTGGACCCAGATGTGGTGGTTCTTGCTGTGTTGGATGGCCCAGGAGCTAAATGAGGCAGTCGAGAACTATGGCTAGCATTGGTACTGGCAAGAGCTTCCGCTACATAGCAGCACACAAGCTGGCTGCTTCACTGGGGCCAGACAAATCCAAGGCACTGCCAGTCTTCCATGCAATCACAGGGTGGTATACAGTCTCGAGCTTTGCAGGTCGTGGCAAGATAACTGCATGGGCAGTATGGGACATTTTCCCAGAAGTGACAAATGCATTTCTGACCTTGGCATCTGCACCAAGTGAGATTTCTGAGGACACATTGGCAACCCGGAGAGATACATAGTACTCCTGTACGACCGAACATGTACATGTTCAGAGGTGAATCTGGCAAGGAAGAAACTCTTTGCAAAGAAAGCGCGATCTATTGAAGCAATACCTCCAACACAGGCAGCCCTAGAACAGCATGTGAAGATGGCAACGTACCAGGGTGGATATTGTTGGGGGCAGTCTCTTGTCCCACGCTGCACTCTACCATCACCATGTGACTGGGGGTGGGTGGAAAATGACGGACAGTTTGATCCTTTGTCTTGTGGGTGCAAAAAAGGTTGCAGTGGGAGATGCAAGTGTAAGAAAGCAGCTCTGAAATGCACAGCACTATATGGCTGTGATGGTGATTGCTCAGACTGATTTGGAACTGTGCAGAACTTACGTGTTATTGAATTGATTGGATACGCAAGTTCTCTTGCTTGTCGTGTGTATGATTACATGCTATATGTTACATAAAATAATTATGGGATTATCACTTTGATTTATTCAGTTGATAATGTGAATTAAAACATGTTTCATTACAACTATTTAATTCCTTGGCTTCACATTTGTACATCTAGACACCAGAATCAAGTATATAGCTGGCACATAACCAAATATATCAGTCATAAATTTCTCTTTTTTTTAGCCTACCATCTTGAAATCCAATATGGCGTCACCAAATCAACTTCTAACTAGAACCATTCAATTCCTTGACCTCAAATATGTATATCTAGACACTAAAACCAAGTCTCTAGCTGGTATATAACCAGAATTATCTGTAATTAAAGATTTTTAAGCCGCCATTTGAAATCCAATATGGCGGCCACTTTGGGGTTACTACAAAGTGGGGGGTTCATATCTGAAAATGTTTCAAATATAATATTCTATCATTCCTCCATGTTTGGTGCTTCCATCACCAAATGCACAATTCTTATGAATTTTTTTTGCTATGCCGCTGTACTAAAGCGTTCAATCAGCCTTGACGCCTCTTCCTTGCATCACGCGCAATGCAACGAATGACACACACATACGCACACACACACCGACGTTATTTGCCGACTAAATAAGAAGCAGGTTCCAGAGCGCTAGTCTTGTTTATTCTTTTTTAATAATATTCGTGGAGATATTAGAAGCAGGAGATTATTTGCAATACTTTGGTTCCGATTAATCAGCCACAAATTTTTCCCAAATACACAATTTGTATACATGCGTGAATACATGTGTGAGTTTGTATAAATATATTATATATATATATATATATAGATATATATATATATATATATATATATATATATATATATATATATATGATATATGAATATGATTATATATACACACACACACACATATATATATATATATATATATATATATATATATATATATATATATTATATATATATATATATATATATACACGATTGTAAAAATGTATAAATATATATATGTGTATACAATGTGCGTGTGCCGGAGAGAGAAAAGAATATTGTTAATGTCTGGAGTTTCCTCGGAATGAAAACTTTAATTTAACGCATCATTTCCTTAAATTATTGCCAGCGAGCAGAGCGGCGCCGGTCTTATGAAACTTCCTTACTGTGTTCAGTAAGATGACTCGAGGTGAGGTCATTCGCTTCATTCGGAGAAGTTTAATAAAGGTTCATCATCAAAGCGAGGCCTTAGATTTCCTAGGCTGCGGGATCATTAGAATTGAATCTGAGGGTCGAACGGAGGAATGATTTTGTGCAGGGATCTCTCTCTCTCTCTCTCTCTCTCGTCTCTCTCTCTCTCTCTCTCTCTCTCTATATATATATATATATATATATATATATATATATATATATATCTATATGTTATTTTTAACTGGTATAAAAATCGGCCAATAATTGCAAAAAAGAAAAACTAAATGAAATTCGAAACTCCGAATGAAATGCATGGAATATTGTTATTTATTTATTTAAATTTTTCATTTTTATTATTATACAAGGTTCATTATTGTCACTTTTTCCTGCATTTTGGGGAGTTGGGGGGAAGAGGACGGGGTGCCCCAGTTATTTCCAGTTTAAAGCAGTTTTAAACCGGTTATTTCCTTTAAAACAATGGTTTTTTTTTTATTTTTTTTAATTTAATTTGTCCTGACCTAAAAGAGGAACCACGAAACCTCTGGATCGGTGGTTTCTGCTATCTGGCGCCGGTTTGCCCCTGCTTGTTTGGGAAGGACCGAAGTGACTATATATATATATATATATAAATAATTCACATCGAACCGTGATCCATATATATCATTCAAGCTACATGTCCTTTAATACTAAATTCACTTTACCTCCCATGATATATTTTCTATATGACGAAGGGGAATATTGATAATATTTCGTCCCCCCATGGGATCGACCACCGTCAAGTGGACGGGGACGAAATCAGGACAGTCAGTGACGCTATCCAACGCGTCACTGACTGTCCCTGATTTCGTCCCCGTCCACTGGACGGTGGTTCGATCCATGACAAATTATTATCAATTAAAAAATTCCCCTTCGGTAAACTATAGAAAATATATCATTTGAGGTAAAGTGAATTTTATATTAAAGGACATTTGTAGCTTGAATTGAAATATATATTATTATATATATATATATATATATATATATATATATATATATATATATATATTATATAGTGGAAAAGCGATAACGAAGAAAATCACAGAGTTCAACAGCTGCTCACAAATAACGGCTACCCAGATGACATGATCCAGTAAGTTGTCAAAAAGAGATTAGAGGCTTTCCATAACCCGACCCCGAGGGACAACACACAAGACAAAGACAAAGAAATAGTGATATACCATCAGATAACATACAACAAACACACGAAAATGAAAGGAAAGCCATCCTTGGTATACTGCGAAGAGGAACCACCCCCCTAGCGCCATATAACAAAAAAAACAGCAAGAATTTACTGCAAACCAAACCTTACGGCCTCATTGATAATGAAAAATAGTACGGCCCCATCGACGGAGAAAGAGGTTGAATCTGAATATAGTGTACAAGTTTGTCTGTGCTGACGAGCAATGTCAGTCCCCCCAAAAATGCTATATCGGACACACAACCACTACACTCAAACGTCGCATGCAGGCCCACAGAAACCAAGGAGCCATTCATCAGCACTTTGTGGATACCCACAATAAAAAACCATCATTACAAGAACTTCTCACAAACACCAAAATAATACACAAGGAAGGCAACTACAATCGTTTATTGATATCAGAAGCAGTCAGCATCGCCATGCAACGTCCCAGCCTTAACATCCAACTGTGAGGCAGACCGATCCTTGCCCTAGTGTAGGGGGCAGCCCTTCAACCGCCTGGAACAAAACCCCCACACGCGGACAGGAGCGCACACTGACTTTCAGTGAATTAAACATATAGTAATTAATATATATTTATGTATAATGTATATAATAACTTACTTTCAACTTTTTATATAATTTCTGTTGTTAACATATTTATTTATTTGTCTTATTTTATGTTTCACTATAGTCTTTTGAAAATACTTAAAACTAGGTATCTGGCAATTGTACTACCTTTCCGTCCTCATGACGTCACAAAACGCATGTAGGCTCATATTTGTATCAAAGTACGCTTGATAACGTCAATACGTATAGGTTGACGAAACAGCTGTCGCGTCGTAAAAAATACTGGAGTAAATGGAAGAACCCCATTATGTGTCCATTAGTAACCTGAACAATGAAGTAATGAAAATAATTAGAAAATATGAAGCAATTTCAAAAAAGCTGGTTAACAGTGAAAAAGCCATTCTATTCAATGAATGTTGTATCCGTGAAAAATTGTGCCCTAGAAGTAATATATATATATATATATGTGTGTGTGTGTGGTGTGTGTGTGTATAACTTGATCACGAAGTATATAAAACGTGATGCTATGTATAAATAAAGGTTTTTTTTTTTCCTTCGTGGCAAAAAAACCTTTATATATATATATATATATATATATATATATGTGTGTGTGTGTGTATGTGTTTGTATATGTTATATATACATATATTTATATATATATATATATATATATATATATATATATATATATATATATATATATATATATATATATATATATATATATATATATATATATA
>NC_061105.1:49267001-49272001 GCF_015104395.2 Macrobrachium nipponense | reverse complement strand
CCTGTAGTGTGTGTGTGTGTATGTGTGTGCGTGTAAGAGAGAGAGAGAGAGAGAGAGAGAGAGAGAGAGAGAGAGAGAGAGAGAGAGAATTACCTTACAGAAACACCTTCACAATTTAACAACCAACTCTGTAGGAAAATTCGTCGGCAAAAATGATCAGGTGGGGAGGGGTTTAAATGAGGCTGTTGGGTAATTAACTCCATTAGTCCATTTTTTCCTTCATAAAAGTTGATTTTGGAGTCACGGAAATTGTGATTCCTTTTCCCAGGATTTCCTGGGAGCGCTGAAGCATTGCCAAGCGCCTCTATTTTCATTTTATCATCATCATTAAGGTTATTATTATCATCATCATTACCATGTTGTTGATGAAAGTAATAAAACAACATTGGAACACACGGAAAAGGATCATTAAACACAGCGACCCCGACTCGAGATTAACTCGGAAAGAGGAAATATATGATGTTAATGATAATGATGATGATGGTGGTGATGGCATCTTAGTCTTCAAATCTCTTCTCATATAACTGTGAAAAGGTATATTGTTTTGCTTCCTACATTAAGATCCGGGTCCTAAATCAGAAGTATTGCTGAAGATTAACATTACGTTTTTCCTCTGCTGAAGGATACTTCCAGAAGAAACATTACTTTACACACATCTGTCCCTGATTTAATTACCTAAACTGAAGGTTTTTTCTCATAAATAGGACCTACAGTAGCTCATAAGGTTTTCCATGAATGGATGTTGTGTCAAACGTAAGAGATAAAACAAGCAGAGAGGATTGAAAAAACTTAATGACTGCTACCAACAGTTATCCAACTGTCAGGAGCTTTAGCCATTTTAATGATTTTATGTAACAGTCCGTGAAATTCAGTGCTATAATCTTATATGAACTGAAAAATTTATTTATAATTTTAAACAAATATTTAGTAATTAAATGGAAAGGCATAACCTCTCAAAATGTCTGTACGTACGCACGAGTATTTTCACGTACTTTTCAGTAGGTCCGAATGAGGGAGATATTTAAGGCAAACAGAATCTAACTTCCGTCCGGAACTTCATCAAATATACCATATATAACTAATTTCTTATCTTAAATGAAGCGACAAACTTCCCATTTAGAGATTTTGCCAAAAACCAAATACAATAATTTCTCGTCCATTTCAGAGAAGACGCTTCAACTTGATCAATTCATTTCATCCTCAAAATGAAGGTAATTGCATCTAATCAATGTGGTGGGGAGTTGGCGTGGGGGGGGGGGGGGGGGGGGGGGGGGGGGGTGGGGGGGGGGGGGGGGGGGGGGGGGGGGGGGGGGGGGGGGGGGGGGGGGGGGGGGGGGGGGGGGGTCCCCTGCAACAGAATTCGAGAGGAAATGTCACAATGATTTTTGAATAATTGTTCCTCTGAGACCATCAAATTGACTGGAAACTCACGGTCGTTGTCATCACTCCCTGAATATGGTTTGTGGGCGATTTATCAAATCATATTTGACGAAGGAACCTTTTTTAAAATATTTGATAAGGGAAATTGTTATTTAGGTTAAGGACATCGTTGGCTTATGGTTAGGATAAAATAGTAACTTTATATATCTAGTTGGTTACGAATACATACAGTTTATTTAAGTCGAAGGAATAATTATAGTCTATTTAATTCTAAGGGATACACCTAGTTTTTTTAAGTCGAAGGAATACGTACAGTTTATGCAAGTCTAAGGAATACATAGAATTTATTTAAGTCTAAGGAATACATAGAGTTTATTTAAGTCTAAGGAATACATAGAGTTTATTTATGTCTAAGGAATACATAGAATTTATTTAAGTCTAAGGAATACATAGAGTTTATTTAAGTCTAAGGAATACATAGAGTTTATTTATGTCTAAGGAATACATAGAGTTTATTAATGTCTAAGGAAATACATAGCTTATTTAAGTCAAAGGAATACATAGAGTTTATTTAAGTCTAAGGAATACATAGCTTATTTAAGTCTAAGGAATACATAGCTTATTTAAGTCTAAGGAATACATAGCTTATTTAAGTCTAAGGAATACATAGCTTATTTAAGTCTATGGAATACATAGCTTATTTAAGTCTAAGGAATACATAGAGTTCATTTAAGTCTAAGGAATACATAGAGTTTATTTATGTCTAAGGAATACATAGCTTATTTAAGTCTAAGGAATGCATAGAGTTTAAGTCTAAGGAATAAATGCAGTTTACTTACGTTTAAGGAATACATAGAGTTTATTTAAGTCTAAGGAATACATAGTACAGTTTACTTTAGTCAAATATATACATAGAGTTTACTTAAGTCTAGGAATGCATAGAGTTTATTTAAGTCTAAGGAATACATAGAGTTTATTTATGTCTAAGGAATACATAGCTTATTTAAGTCTAAGGAATGCATAGAGTTTAAGTCTAAGGAATAAATGCAGTTTACTTACGTTTAAGGAATACATATAGTTTATATAAGTCTAAGGAATACATAGTACAGTTTATTTAAGTATAATGTACCTCAGCATTAACAAATCCTCATAATCGAGGAACAATTAACAACATTTTGATTGTGATAAGTGCTAAAATTGATTGACGCATAATTATGTTCAATGGGCCAATTATTTCTTAATATTTTTTGGGTTTGACATCAATAAAATGCTAATAAACAACAAACAAAAAATTCGATGGTGCTTTAAGTGAGTGTTCGAAGTTATCGAGTAGCTTGTGAAACTTGGTGCGGCTGTCTTCTCTACTCTTCCGACCCCCTACTTATCCCAACCGGACAAACAGGTTTGCAGGAGGAGGATAGATGTCTCCCCTACATGCTCTGCTACATCCGGGGCGGACAAGCTTATTTGCAGGGGGTGGGTGGCTCTCTCATATCTCCCTTACTGTCACCCGGGGAAGGGAGAACAAGATAAACTCTGATATTATTATCATAGATTGATATTCACAAGTTGACAACAATGAGTGAATATTTTGTAAAAATGAGTTACAAAAATGACATCAGTACTAATGCTTAAGCATTAAAAGGCAAAACCCAATTTATTTAATCATATGTGTTGATAATTATTATGATAACCTTCCTGAACTTTAGTTCTATTTGTGCAAAATTCACAAACAAAATGCGTCCTTTTAACGGCTATTTTTATCGTCTCGTTACAATGGAATGGAGTTGAATGTAAAATTTAGGTCAAAAGCCAAACACTGGGACCTGAGAGGTCATTCAGCGCCAAAAGGGAAACTGAGAGTAAAACGGTTCGAAAGGTGTAACAGGAGGAAAACCAGGCAGTTGCCCTTTGAACAATTATTAGGAATTAAATTAAATTGAATTTGGAACTTAGGGCAAAGACCAAACATTGGGACCTATGAGGTCATTCAATGCTGAAACGGAAATTGACAGTAAAAGGGTTGATCGGTTTATTAGGTTGAAAGGTGTTAAAGGAGGAAAATCTCAAAGCAGTTGCACTATGAAGCAATTGTTAGGAGAGGGTGGAAATTAAGATGGAAGAAAGAGAATATGAAAGGAAGTAGAGTAAATGGAACGAAATGGGTTGCAGCTAGGGGCCGAAGGCACGCTGCAAAAGACCTTGAGCAATGCTACAGTGCACCGCAAGAGGTGCATTGATGGTCCTGCCCCGCAACGGGGAACAATTGTTAGGTGAGGCTAGAAAGTAAGATGGAAGAAAGGGAACAACTGCAATCAAGGGAATGAAAGAGGTTGCCGCTAAGGGCCTATGGGACACTGCAATGTTGTCATCGCAACAAACTTCCCCCCTTCCCCCCAACCCTCCGTCACACACGACCCCAGGAAAGCGTCTTGTTCCAGAAAAGGCTTGAATAGTAGTATATGACTGCACTCATCGCATAACAAGGCTAGGCTACGCTGGGGAGTCGTTAGCAGCTGTATAATCAATGAATTCTGGCTCAGCTCAACCGGAATGATTAATTAGTTACAATACATCTAAATCAGCAAAAAGTGCTAGAACTCAGTATATACACACAAACACACAGATATATATATATATATATATATATATATATAATATATATATATAATATATATATATATATATATATATATGTATGTATGTATATATATATCTTTATATATGATAGAATACCTACCAGTTATAACTATTACGTATATACTAGTACTGCAATAGCACTGAGGGTCATTAGAAATAATTGCTTTACAATGTGAAAATCATTATAACTTTGTAAATTTTAACTTCACCACCGTTCTGTCTTAGCTTTACATACGTCAGCCAATCCTTGTAGGTCTTAATTACCATGCGATTAAAGAATTCCTTCAGAATATTTTTGCTGAGTCTTTTTCAATTTCAATTACTCTCTCTACTTAACTCAATACTTATTCATCATTTTCTTAATAATTATTTTGTTTGCCTAAATGTCATTTCTGACGAGAGCTTAAATTTCTCAAAATCTTTTGCTAATTACATATAAATATCCCTCGCCTCTGCCCGAACGGCATCTTCAAAAAAGTCATCGGCGCCGTTCAGCAAACTAAAGTTTGTGTTATTGTTTCATCATTACGCCCACAACTAATAATAATAATAAAATAATAATAATAATAATAATAATAATAATAATAATAATAACACGATCTTTAGAAGGCGCCTTGCCAAGCAACCTATCAGACTACTCGTGTATTTGAATCCATCCGGCTTTTGTCTCGTTTTACTGAATGGCTGATTCGTTTGTGGCTATTTTCCATTGACACGAAGGATTATTCCGCGATCATAACAAGAAACGTTCTCAATTTTATAGGAAAATAAACCATAATGATTATCATATTGTTACCAAAACAAATACTGTTTTAGGTAATGTCCTCTTCGTTCGTGAGGGAGAGAGAGAGAGAATAAAATCAAAACTAAGATGTAAATACATAGTGGTATAATAGAAATGAAATAACGTAAAGCTGATATTGGCAACACAAAATAAAAAAACTAAAAGCACAGACCATTAAATTCAGAAAAAGAAGTTT
>NC_061105.1:49239501-49262001 GCF_015104395.2 Macrobrachium nipponense | reverse complement strand
TCATTCAAGTGTGGGTTTTACGTAATGCTTGCAGTCCATGTTTACATCATGTCATGTTCATAATCACCATCATCAGGACATTTTATCCACTTCGTTTTTAATTCTATAATCAAAGCTTTTATTTTTCTAGTTTTGAAAAGAAATAATGAACGTCCTTCGGTTATTCAATCGGTGCATTAGTGCCGCAAGAACGAATATAAATTCAATTACCTAAGTCATATCATACAAGGTTTCGAGCGCCTCTGGTATCAAAGCAATTTTATTCTCTTTCAAGATGTAATTAAATTGCTCGTGTTTTTCCAGATGGGGTTATTTAAAATGTGCAAGAGAGATAGAGATTATTTTTTAGAATCCTACTAGGGTATCATTTGCAAGGGATCCCTCCCCCCCCCCCCCCTCCCCCGCCCCACCCATCAAAAGCGGTCAGGAAACTTGGGCTAGTGATTATTGAATATCTCTGCTTAAAACGCTTCAGCTAAACGTTATGAAAAAAAATGAAGGACATGGAAAACGAAAATGTTCAAAATATAAAAATATTTTAAACAGTCTATGTAAGTTTCCATTTCTGGATATCTTCAAATCTGCAATGTTTAGCGCCGTATCTTTCTCACAAAAATGAAAAAAAATTTCATGAGAGGAGCTGGGATCTTTCATTAGAATTCAAATCATGCCTAGTTAGAAACATCTCGCTTAATTCTCTCAGAACCTTCGGCACCTTTGCCGTGAAAAAGACATGTTTGACCTTGAAAGCTTCCAAATTGTTGTCTTTCTGAAAAAATCGATTAACTTAGCCATTTTATCTCAGAAAGGTCACTCTCCTCACCTTAGGACTGGCGTAGTATGGAAGAAATATAAGGCCAGAGAAAATACCGAAAGCTAGAATCTGATGGACAAGAAAAGAAGCCCAACAAGAAACCGACCTTGACTGACCTTAGACACAGACTGCGATGACATCTTGACCTTTCTCTGAACCTTCCTCCTACTGCGGTGTTGGACGACGTTAGTTGACTTTGATGGAAAGTGATTCATAAAAGGGTGCACTGCTAATCTGACCTGAAAGTAAGAAATATACAATTGAATCAAAACATACTCCATCGTGCTCTTATGTGAATGATATTTTTGTAGTGATTCTAATAATTATATACCCAACAGCTTCCAGGATGTATATTATATAAACATAAACACAAGTACGCATAACTTGAAAAACTGCAATCACATACTATATGAAAGCATAAATACGTATTCATAAATATGTGCTTTACACATAATTACATACCACTGCTACATATGCCTATGCATATGCGAAGTTTAACATGGTGAATCAGTATATATTATGTATATTATATATATATATTATAATATAATATATTATATATATAAATATATATATATAGATATATATAGATATATATGATTATATACATTTGTGTGTGTATTCTACATAATGAATATGATTCTATATATATATTTACAGAGCGCCATCTACAGAGATCTCTTCCTACTTTCTTTCATTTGGTGTCCGGTAATTTCATCGCATTAATTACATCGTGGTAATTTCATCACACGGTAATGACATCTCATATTTTCACCGCATTGAAATTACATTGCAATAAATCACATCGTCAGTAATTTCATGGTAAGGTTTCTTTCACCACACAATGCCAAAAAATAAATGAACAATAAAATATAATTCACTTGTTTTTCTGTAAAACATCCAAGGATTAGTGTTATAGTTGTTGATGAGATCAAAGTATCTAACTTTCTAACAATTAGCAAATGACCAGCTTGTTGACTTTTCTTATATAAAAAATTTTTCATAAAATTTTCGTTTTTCGTAATCAACTTGTTTTATGAGTGGTAAACGTTTTCGGTTTTTGTAAATAACTAAAACTAAACCCATCAAGATGCCTGTGCAGTGTGTCGTAAGCATAAAGAATAAGAAAAAGCTCTTGATAATAATTATCTAATTGTGAAAGAACGAAAAAATGGAAATGTAACCAGTTTTATAAAACAAAGTTCCATGCAAGAGTTCATACAAATAGAAAAAGTTATTTTAAAGAATATCGCCTTCTTTATTATCTTCTTTTTTTCTTAGACTGATTAATTGAGTTAAAAATAAGACTGGCGTCAAACAACTAATAATCATCGACGCTAAAAGAATAAATGAAAAATAAAAAGACATTTAAAACCCCCATTAATACTAAGAGTTGTTTGGTGATTGTTAGAAAAGTTATAAACGTTCTGAAACTGAATATGCTGTAAAACATGTTTAGATATGTTTAAAAGGTTTTACAGTTGATTTTCCAATTACATTTTCCAACACTTTTTAAAATAAAACAAATCGTGCTTAAAAATAGACAATCATAAAAAGCATAAAAACAAGTAAAAATCATTAATCTACGAAAAATGAAGACGATGAAATTACTTATGTAGGAAAAGTCAACAAACAGGCTACTTGATCCCCTTCAACAACTATAACAGTAACACAAAGAACTTTTTACATAAAAATAAGTGCATTAAACTCATTACATTTTATTTTTAATGTGATATATTACGATGTAATTACAATGCGGCAAAAATGTATAAGATATAATTACCATGCGATGAAATTACCACGATGAAATTACCACGATGTAATTACCACGGTGAAATTACAGTAAATGATATTCACTTGACAATATTTGAGGGAGGACCATCGACTTACGAGAGAGACAAAGACTCTCATTGAATAAGAGATGAGTTCCGAGATATCTCATCAAGAGGTCTCCAATTGGAGAGAGAGAGAGAGAGAGAGAGAGAGAGGAGAGAGAGAGAGAGAGAGAGAGAGAGAGAGAGAGAATTTATAAATTATCTGAATATTTGTTTCTTTGTGAATTTCAAAGCAATGGTGATATTGTTCCAAAATAGCAAGAATTAAACGTATACCGTAAACAAAAATACGTGATATAACAATAACAACAACAACAACAAGAGCAATTTAAGCTAAACTACTATTAACAACACGACCACATATAATGATGAATCTGTTCTTTATACGGCTTTTGAAAAATACGCGTGTAAAAAAAGTGTTAAAACATTACATATTTAGTATAAAACTCCCTCTCTGTCTGTCTCCCTCTGTAACGTTACAAAGCTTAAACCATGAAAACAGTCTCCAACTTATCGACAACAGAAGTTGCCAAAGACGATCTCCGAGTATTAACTTAAGAAGCATTCTGACGGAGAAATGTCTCTTCCTTATTCAGACGCAGACGATGTCTTTTTCACCAAGACAAAAGACTTCTCATTTTTACGCTAAACGTTTCCAGAAGCTTTCTTGTGAACGCAACGGTCCTCCCATCTGGAAATATTTAATTTACTATAAAACAAAAACAGTCTCCCGTGCACACCTTTAAAGGGGTTCATCATCATGGTATTATTTGTTTTTTTTTTTGTCTGTATGGTGTTTTTATGTTGCATGGAACCAGTGGTTATTCAGCAACGGGACCAACGGCTTTACGTGACTTCCGAACCACGTCGAGAGTGAGCTTCTATCACCAGAAACGCACATCTCTAACCTCTCAGTGGAAAGCCCGAGAATCTCATGGCATCATTTGAGGCGGAGGCGGATGAACAGCAGAGAATAAAATAATTTCATTTATCGACCCAAATTGAATTAGAGACGATTGCAGGAAAATACATCCGATGAATGTGACTCGGAAATGTACATAAATGTAAGCGCTGGGATTTTCTGGCTGCATGTAGGAGGACTTGCTGAATGTGATAAATGCAACAACTGCAATATCTATTGCGGCTTCCCTTCTTCTGTGGCAACAGATTTGACTGAATTCACAGGAGATCCGAACTTGTATAAAGGATTCATATCAACCAATAGTTATTACTTTATGGACAGCAGATAACAGAGGAACCAGTCAGGAATCTAATGTAAAAGAAATAGAAGCAAAATTCTAGCGATATCTATCTATATATATATATATATATATATATATATATATATATATATATATATATATATATATATATCTATTAATAAATATATATATAGTGTGTGAGATGATGTGTGTGTGTATACACTCGAGCAATGTCAATTTCTATCAGGATTTCGACCGCCATCTATCGAGGCTAACAAACACTACGCTGAAAACCCCAGTCGTATTTCTTGGGAATTTTGATGAAATCACCAGACTGAAAAACGTATATTTGTTTTTTTAAATTTATTCAAAATGCTGTAGGTTTCTCTTCGCGAGCCTATGGTGATAGATGTTTGTAGATTTTTCTCACAGCCTTTACCTCACACTACGATTCCCATTGCACGAACAAAAAAATATATATATATATTGTATATATGTCGTAAGGGACAAATATTTCCGTTGAAATACTATTTGTCCTCCCTCCTTTTTCTTACTAGAGTCTCTTACCGTTGTTCTCCCAAGTCGGTTTGTGTGTGTGTGTGTGTGTGTGTGTGTGTTCTAAGGGCCAGCGTTTCCTATTAACTACAGACTTCTCTTTGTTTGGAGAGCATCCCTTATGATGTTCCACTCTTTGGGAACCAAATGATGGAAGTTCTTACGGAAACTGCAAAAAAAAAAGAAAAAAAAATTCTTAATAAAAAAAACCAGGTTAAGGAGAGAGAGAGAGAGAGAGAGAGAGGAGAGAGAGAGAGAGAGAGAGAGAGAGCCCTGATGGACAAGCAGTCTCGCTCAATACCTTTATTCCTGCGACTTCCAATCCTTGGCCAATTTCTGTGTAATTTTTCAATGCTGGAAATGATGCGACAAGACAAACTTATTGACATCCAAATCCCTTCCAAGAATTGCTTTCTGATCTGAGAACAAGTAAGATGAATTTGTGTGAATCCTAACTTTCATTTTTGGAGAAAAATTAACCATTACCTTAATTAAGCAAAACTTCTTTAAAGCTCAAGATCTTCAAGTACTTCTGACATAAAATCCAAAATATCTACAGCACATGGCAATAACACCTTCAGTGAAAAAATGATAACCACTTTAACTGAAGGAGATTTGTAATGATGTATATAAACTTTAAAGTAATCAAGCATAAAGAAAACATATTGATAAAGAGATTAACTTCAATCACGCCAAAGGCGTCTGCCTGCGAACACTCCCAAATTCGAAGTCTGGTTTTAGCTGAAAATAAAGATTTGGACTAAATTCTTAACCAAAGGAAAGTCAAAGAGGTATTGCTTCCACCAACAGTAACGATAAATAGAGCTAAAAGTGTAAAATCCCTTCACTCACAAATAAACACTGCTGAAATTTTCAAACATAATATCGCAGGCTCGATTCTGTCATTATTCTGACACTTCCAGATGTGCAGTAAATCGGAGTTTAAAACCAGGGATTGTTTTTCCTGTGGAGGAAAACCTTTGGTTCAACTGTTTTCGAATTTTGAGAATGTAAAGAGAACTTCCACATTCTGTGAATAATATTTGGAAAGGGTGGAATATATTCGTCTGAGAAATAGAACAACTCTGGTGTGGTGGCAGGTTTTTTTTAGATGCAAGCTTTGGAGAATCGTAAACAGGATTTGTTTCGTCAAATGAAGAAGAGCTTGTGTATAGTGTTTGTAGGTGTGTGTGTGTATATATATATATATATATATATATATATATATATATATATATATATATATATATATATATATATCATGCCTACGCATTATGACTGCATAAATGTACCTAGGATTTCCTAAACATTTATAAGCCAACATTAAGTTGTTTACGTTTTAAAACTTAACGAGGGGTTGAAACGAACCCCCAGAATTCACCATGAATTGATTGAAGCACGAACACTTCTCTCTCTCTCTCTCTCTCTCTCCTCGTTTTCATCAAGGGATGAACTAAAAGTGATAAATATTTAAAAGCTGTTCATTAGAGTTACTGTAAGTTCGTGTCTGCGCATAGCCCTACATGTATACATATATCGAGCACACACTCCTACGAATTGTACTGTGAATTTACGGGATTATATATATATATAATATATATATATATATATATATATATATATATATATCTATATATATATATATATATTATTCAAACCGTGAAAGAAAGCATTACGATAATGTCAGCTGGGTTCCTGTGGACACCGGAAGAGTAGGGAGCGCTAGACCTACATCGAAGAGAACTCTGAGCTCTGAGAAGGGAAGCTGGGGTCGAGTAAATGATTCATGGAAGATAGAGAGCAGAAAGAAAAACAGAGATCTTTGCGTCACACGGCATGTTGTCCTTCTCGTGTAGGCTATATGTATAACAATAACACCGTTTGGTAACAAACACAAAATATATATATATTTACTTTTATGTTATGATAATAATTCTCGATTACAACTGATAAAATTAAATGAAAAACTTGCCATTTCTTGCCTTAAAATAAAATATTATAAAAAATAAATACACAAAGGCCAAACATGAAAATCGTCATCGAGTTATATTTTAAGGCTTTAATTAGTTACTCTGTATTACGAGGTTTATGAACAAGATATGACAAATTATATGAAAAAAAGAAACATTTTTGACCTATGAGCAATTTAGTACACAAAAATATGTGCGTGTTGCTTTGTGCGTGTGTGTATATATAACCGCCTTAAATAAGGCTCTAAATCAAAATCCACCACATGTTCCATGAATTTACAAGACGAATGTTAAACCATAGCATATTTCGTAAGGCTTAATTCGACTCCAAATAATCGATTTCAACGTGAAAATTCATCCAATTATCAATCAAATGCCGAATTTAATTGCATTCCTAGATTTTTTTTTTCAACTAGTTCCGATGTCGGTCATCAACCTTGGCGTGTTATGCCGCGTGAAAGGCCATTCCATCCAAGGAGAATTATTCCGAATATTTGAGAAGAATCTCTCTGGAAATCACCAGACTTGATAAGCCAATTTTAACGCTTCTAGATCGATGATTTGTGGGAATGAGCGATGGCAACAGGAAATGGTATCACCGTTTCAGTGAGAACGAGTATTCACAGAGAGAGAGAGAGAGAGAGAGAGAGAGAGAGAGAGAATGGGAATGGGAATGGTGAAAATCTAAGGAGAGGACAAACTGAAGAATGAGATGAACGTCAGGCAATGTGAATGAAATGAGAAGAGAGATTGACAATAAAATAAAATAAAGTGAACAATAATAACAAGGAATGCATAAGTAAATGCATTAGTCTCATCTCCTTGCCAGGCAACACATAAAGAAACATGGCGTCACTTAAATATAACGACGTCGACAGAAATTAATATGGTGTCATAACGTGTCTGCGGTGTGAGATATTGTTTTCCTAAAGTATAATAATCCAGTGGTCGAGTAATCTTTGATGTTGTTGTTTATGGCCATTGTGAGAATACGTTCTTTGTTAGTGAAGGATATCATGAAAATATTATTCTTATTCTCGTTTGATTAACCTCAAATGATTATAGTATCAGAGAAACTGAGGACGATCAATAGATACAGTTTAAATGACCACAGGCATGAGAGAGAGAGAGAGAGAGAGAGAGGAGAGAGAGAGAGAGAGAGAGAGAGATTCATACATATAATAAATATTGCTCTCACAGATGCTCTTTTTTTCATTATGTATTCAGTAAGTTATACGTGTGTGTGTGTGTGTATATATATATATATATTATATATATATATATATATATATATATATATATATATATATATATCATAAATAGATATACTGCATATATAAATACACACGTTAACTCACCATACGGTAACATGAAATTGAACTTACTTTTAATACCTCAAATAGTGTTGCATAGTCTATCGATTTTCATCCCTTAACTACTTGTCGGGTATACAAGTGGACAAGACTTCTCAAGAATTCAAGAGGAATGTTATTTCAGGATTCAGGCATTTCTTGGGAATCTAACTGAAGATGTCTTGGAATTCATTTTTCATGAGGTTCCATGAATTTTCATAAATGTTAACACAACGAATACCGACTTCCCGTTCATTTATAATAGTCTAGGAGCAATTAGCAAAACCAGACGCTCATTTATAAACTCATAATAAGCAGATCTGCCTACTTTTACATTTGCTTGCATAGTAATGAACCCACCAAGATCCCTAATTCCCTATTGCTACTTGGAAGCTGGACCCGATATTATTAACCAAAATTCTGGGCACTATGGAACGCGCGGCGTTTATATCACACGTCAGATTAAAGACTGGGTTGGCTGACTTTAATAATGCCACTTGTCCATATCCCACTACACACATTTTTGGTAAACTAAACCTTAAGTAACTGTACTTAAAGTTCATAATTGGTTTCTCCATAAATTTCTGTATCCAACGCAGCTCGGTGTGAGAGTTTACGCCATGGTTGTTGCCAACTTGCTTGGCAACTGTCCTTGCTAGCACAGTAAAGTTTAATTCCCTTAGCATATCAATGGCAACGCTATACAAAGTTATATTTAGTAAAAACTAAAGCAAAGCGACGCAAGAAAAACTGGCAAATTTCAATATACCATGGTCAATTGGCAAAATTAAAAATGCCAGGTGCGTTCCCCTCGCTCTGCTCTGGGCTAAAGGTGGAACTACTTTCTTCGGCGGACAGTTCAAACTGACTCATCACATAGCCGTCTTCATTTTTGTGGATTGTTTTGTCAGTTATTAGTCAATTACTGGTGATATTAGTATCATACGAGAATTTTGCAATCCGATGTAGTATCTAAGACTTACTACACAATTTTGTGCAGCAGAAATAATACATAAATAAAAAACAGCTGGAATCGTTTAATCAGAGTTGGAGACTTCCATCACGCATCGCCATCATTCAAGATGGCGATGCATCACGTCGTTGAGGTGGAGGAGTAATTTATCCCATATTCGCCCTCGATTCTAATTAGTTTTCCCTTCCGCTTTATTCTGTATAGCATTCTACGGAGGCAGATGTAACTGGCATTTGTATTACTGGCGAGTTTGTTGAAGTGGAAAGGAAACGAGAAAGCGCCACTGAGAATTCAGCGAGCGTAAACCCGACGTAAAGAGACATGACAAGGTGCCCTCATCGGCAGCCGCTGGACAATCCAACCAGTACCTTTTTTCCTTCGCACGGGTAGACGGGAGTTTTCACGAATTTTTGACAATCACGATTGTTTTAGAAGTTAGTAAGTTATTAGCCATGGGGTGATGTGTGCAAGACCACTGAGAAAGAAGGCCTGGTCGATGTTTTGTGACGTAAAGACGGGTAGTCTGAGCTGCTAGCACTGACTACGCTGCCAGACGAAAGAAATGTAAAACAGCCCTAGCCAAAATCTATTTTTATTTTTGGGTCTGCCAGTTATTGATTTACTTCTTTTCTCGTCTACACTAATTAGTGTACACCAAATAATACTTACTCGAAACACAAGTTATAAGATTAATATAAAATGACGAACCAAAACAATTTGTTTAGTTACAATACAGTCTACCAAAGAATAAACAACAGTGCATAGGTTTACATCACAAAAAAAAACATGGTTCTTTCTACTAAATGTGAATGAAATAATTCTCTCTTACATACAGTCATTATTTGGTATTTACATTTTCTAACTTTCTCTTTGGCTACAATAGTTATTTTTTTGAACAACAATTACTTAATGAAACGTTAGTAGAAACCCATATTGTTAATTTCAATGTTTTTCTGTACTATAACCTTCATTACTTATTGGGCAGCTTATCTATTATTTACCTTTTGACATTTAAACATTTAAATTCATGATTGTCGACCAAATGTAAAATTTTTACATTTGTATCCTGAATAAAAAGGGAGTGATTTTTTCCAAGATATGGATTTCGTTAAAGCTGGAACGTTTGAAACGATATATTCATTGGATATTTGTCAAAACTAAATGAACATTTTGTTTCTCAAAGGTGTGGGGAGATAATGCATAATAAGTTTATATGAATGTTCATTGAGTAAACATCTATCATGAAGTTTTTTCAAAGGGCTGAATGGTGCATAATGAATTTCTTATTCCAAATTATTGACACCAAACTGAGGTAACTCCATTGTTTTATTTATAACTTTTTGGCCAAGCCAATTAATCCTGATATATTTTAACAATTTTACTGAAACACACGAAAAGGGGCATTTGTTACTCTGAAATGGGTGAGGATACACTTTAGACAGCTGTGGAATGCTGGGAAAATAGACATTGCTTTCCCAATGATAGCATTATGATGTTACAATGCAAAACACTGAAAAAAATTATTTTTTCTAAGTCTATAATCACCTTATGTGTCTAGTGCATAACATTAGCTTTTATGCTTTAATTGGGAATTTGTGCAACTTAACTTTACCTGTTCAACATAAAGTAAAATGCACCTGTTGCAGCTTCACTATAGCCAAAGGCTGAACCAACAATATTTTTGCCTTTATAATGATAATGTGGTATTAAGGACGTGAGTTTCATCCACCATCAGTATCACTATTTTGTCATTGGGTAGTAATGATTTACATTTACTCCTAATGTACATAAGAAAATTTTAGTCGTTTTGTTATGATAGCTGGGCAGACCTGTTTGAAAAAACACTTTCCTGAATGTACAGTAATTTTGTAGGGAACAAACTATAGGTATAAACAAAAACACAATATTACCTGCTCTGATGAATAATCAAATTTATTCAGTCATAACTAGAGCTAAAATCATTGCCAAAATGAAATAAAATGTTTGTTTATAACAGCAATGTAATATATATTGCAGTGTTAGAAATACATTCAGCGGTATTATTACAGTTTCAACCATTGGGATGGGAAATCTATTATATTGATATTTTTCCCGAGTAAAGCACGTGATAACAAAACACTTCTTCTCAATACATTATTGTCGCTAATGCATCACTTTACAGAGAAAAAAAAAAGATTAAGTTTTTAACCTCGAATTTTTCCTAAGTCTGGGAGAGGGTTTGTTTTCCCCTACTGGTAATGTTTACTTTTTAATGAGACCCTCTAACTTACTTTCTTACGCAAACAAAAGCAGTTCCAGTTACTCATTATTGGCTGAGAGGTGTGACATCGTTATGACGTCATGGGTTTCATAACCAATTACGAATGACTTGAGTCGAAAACTAAGTTTCACTAGCATTTCAGCGGAGTAATAAAGTTACCTGTCTAGTGTCCACTGGTATCCTTGTTTGACTGAATACTCGAATAATGAAGCAAAAAACGGCAATTTTTGTCTTCCTGTACCTATGGCAGAGGTAGTGGCTGGCCCTTACTGGCAATTAATTTTGACAGACCTTCGATTTCCTACCGATTGTTTGCAGTGCAATGTGGTCGTCAAGGGTACCTGGCCACTTCATACTTTAAGTTGCATGTCAGGGAACCTTGCACGGCTTCACGTTTCCCTCAAAGCAGCAGCACATTTTTATCAACCAACAGTTTAAGGTAAGCTTCATTAATTTATAGAGTATATTATAATGGTGGTAGTATAACGATGTATACAGCAGTACCATCACTTTGGATTTGGTTTGATGGATGTTAGGTAGTGGCCTTAAGGGGGGTGGGGGTCGCAGGGGGGCGGAGCCCCCCCGCTAGGCCTAGGTAGGGGTACAGGGCCCCTAGGTAAGGTTAGGTGGTTGTATTAGGTTCGGTAGTACCCCGAAAATCACTGTGGCCTTAAGGGGGGTCGCAGGGGGGCTCGCCCCCCGCTAGGCCTAGGTAGGGGTACAGGGCCTAGGTAAGGGTTAGGGTGGTGGGTGTATTAGGTTCGGTAGTGCCCCGAAAATCCACTTTCTCCTCCTCCCACCCCCCCCCCCCAAAAAAAACCCGTTTCCCAACTGGGATCCCCCTAATTGAAGTAGTAGTAGGTTTATGCTTAGATTTTGTGTGTAAGAGTAACTCTGTTTCTTTTTATTCATTCCTCATGTTTACTATGCGAGTGTGCAACACCAATCTGGTCGTTTTTTTTTTTGCCGTTTTTCGTCGTTAATACTTGAAAAACGGGTGCGGCCTTCTCCTGACATTTACCTTTTTCTGGAAAAAAACTTTTTTTTTTTTTTTTTTTTTTTTTTTTTTAACTCCAATTACATAGTAAATCTCTAAATCGGATGGTTTGCAGTCAAAATAAATGTTAAATCCGTTGGAACTACACTTATTTCTGATGCAACAAATATATTTTTATTCCAGTTTTTTTTTTTCCCATAGGTGGTTGAAACTGTAAGTTTTACCCATTCAGCAGTATCAGCTCTCTGGAGTATTGAATATCTGCTTAATGATATTTGTATCATGAACCTCTGTAGGTATCTTGAGATCTATTTTTAAGTGACGTACTCATTAAATGAAAAATGCAATGTACTGTACAGTTAGGCTTAACTGTAGGTAGGGTATTGTGGCATAAGCATGACATTTCATTAATCTGTACTGAAGTTTTACCTGTGGAAGAAAGATGGTCCCTTTTAAATATTTTTAATGTGTATATATGAGCACTGAAACCTAGTACATAATGCAATGAGGATAGGTTAGGTTAGTGAAATTTCTAATATAGGCTCCTGTTTTTAAACCTGTAACCCTTAGAATACTATGTCCAGTTCTACTTTTTATCAACCCTAACCCATCTAGGCCCAAAAGCCTTTGTCCCATGCCTTGGTAATTCTTCAGAAGCAAATCCCGCACTGGATATTAAAATAAATAATCACCACTACATGGAAAGAGCATGTGAAAAGCAATATAAAAAAGTATAGTCATTATATGAGAGATTGAACGGGGTGGAATTAAATGAGCTTGATAAGTTTTTACCTCGAAATTTTTCCTAAGTCGGGAGAGGTGTTTCCTCTACGGTAATGTTTTACTTTAATGAGCCCTCTAACTTACTTTTTCTTACGCAAACAAAAGCAGTTCCAGTTAACTCAGTTCTTGGCTGTGAGGTGGTGACATCGTTATGACGTCATGGGTTTCATAACCAATTACGAACGACTTTAGTCGAAAACTAAGTTGCACTAGCATTTCAGCGGAGTAATAAAGTTAGCTGTCCAGTGTCCACTGGTATCCTTGTTTGACTGAATACTCGAAAAATTAAGCAAAAACCGGCATTTTGTCTTCCAGTAGCTATGGCAGAGGTAGTGGCTGGCCCTTCTGGCATTAATTTTGACAGAGACCTTCGATTTCCTACCGATTGTTTGCAGTGCAATGTGGGTTACGGTGTTTTAATTTTATCATTATTTGTCTAGTGGTGGTGGTAAAGAAGTTGTGATTGAATATGCTCAGAGACATAATTAATTCTTCAAGCCAAAAAAACTGCGAGTGTTGTGGAGCTATTTGTCGGATCGACTACAACAGGAACGCCTTTGGGTGTGATCGCTCTGTAGTGCGAAGGACGTCGCCGTAAGCGATGCGACAAACCCAAATCTATCTGCCACGGTAAGTAGCCTTACTGTAAACCCTGTGGGTAGCGCGCGCAGCGCAAACATTACCTCTTGTTGGGCCGTACATGCGTGCTTGCCAAGAATCTTTAAATTTGCGGATAAGGTGCTGCCGAAGCGCCGTTCCGCTGCGGCCTTACTGACAGCACACACAAATCGATGGTTGCCGATATTTAGTCGCTCCTTACTTTGTTTGTTGTTGTTTGGTATCGCCGCCATATTGGCTTTGGTGTTCTTCTGCCGATTTCGGGTCGGCGGTCGAGTGGGCCCGCGAATCAGTAGGTGCTCCTAATTATTATATTGCTCGCCTAGCACCCTCCTTCTGATTGTTTTTGCGTAAGAAAGTAAGTTAGAGGGCTCATTAAAAGTAAACATTACCGTAGAGGAAACAACATCTCCCCCCGACTTAGAAAAAAAATTCGAGGTAAAAACTTATCAAGCTCCTTTATAATTCCACCCCGTTCAATCTCTCATATAATGACTATACTTTTTATATTGCTTTTCACATGCTCTTTCATTGTAGGTGATTATTTATTTCAATATCCAGTGCGGATTGCTTCTGAAGAATTACCCATGCCTTTGACTATTGTCAATGGAAACTTGCCTATTTCCCCACCACTAGCTAGGCTACACTGGGAGTTCTTTTAACTTAGGCTAGCCTATACCTATTCGACTCTGTTATGCATTGGTTGACATGAATTCCTACTAAAATTCAATGTAGGCTAAAACCAGTCTTTCTTTATATTGTACCTGACCTTGTTGCTCACAACTCCTACCTAGAATGCAGACTGTATTTATATTGCAGTCGAAAGTCATCCAGAGAGAAAAGTCAAATAGGTAATACTTGTTGCAGTGAACTTATTGCCGAGTTTATCTGCTTACCACATAAGTTCGTCCAAAAAAGGACACTTGATGTACCCATGGCTTGCTACCATCATGATGCCATATAAGTATTATGTTCCAGTTTCATAAATAAAACAATGGAACCTCGAAAATTACCTCGTGTCCTGATGTAAGGGAAGGAGAGTCGTTACTGTCGGAAGTGAGTTCGCCAGTCACTCAGGTCGGAGAGTCGGACTACCAGGGTCGACGTGACGACGTCAATCACGTCACATCGAACAGGCCTTCTATTCTCAGTGGTATTGATGTGTGTCATTTAACCATTTCCTTAAAGATCCCAAATGCACGCCTGTACCAAGGAGGGTGTCGAACGAACAATACACGCACGCCCCCCCCCACCCCCCCCCCCCCACCCCCCCCACCCAAAATCTGGACTCCATATTTTTAAGTATTTCATCTTGTAAATGCCTATATATGCAATGACATTTTTGGAAGAAAAGGTCCAGTTTTGGGGAAAACGAGCCCCCAACGCCCATAAAAAAAAAAAAAAAAAAAAAAAGCTCTGGGTACGGGTAGTAGGGGAACATCAGAAGCGACCATATACGTAGACACGAAAAACGCAAGAGTGTGTTCGGTTCATTTTCAACAAAGCGAATAAACAAGAAACTTCAGATATGAATTACATAACTACTGCTTTGCAAATGCAAGAAAATTGAAGGATGATGCCATACCGAACCAACGTTTACCTCTGCATGCTGGTGGCATTCTTCATTCAGGTATTTAACATCTTGACTCTAGTTTGGCTTAGTTGTTGATAAATATATTAACTATAGTCTTATATGAAAACCTCTGCCATCTGAAGTGCATAAATATACCTTCCGTTCTATTCCTAGTAATGTTAGTAAATCATATTTGGCTTGTTAAGAATGATAAGAGTGAAATTAGGCCTAGACCTTTGTGTAGTTAAGAATACCTGCAAAGGGCATATTCTAGTCATCACGAGAGTGAGAGAGAAAGAGAAAACACGTAGATTTTATTGAAATTATTTTCATGTGCATGAACAGTCATTTTCGAGAGAGAGAGCTTTTAGCAGAGCTGAATGAACCATAGGTTTATAAGGATAATTCTAACCAATAAAGAGCATAATTATACAGTTTGTATCTTCCATTCGATTCATAATGCAGATAAGTTATGCTCACTGATTAAGGTTGACAAAATAGTAACTAGGCCTAAACCTCCTTAAGTTTGTTGAGTATAACTTCACAGAGGAATGTGCTTGTCAGCACGAAATGGAGATGGCAAAGTTTTGCTAGAATTGTTTTCGTTTATATTAAATAGCCAGTTATTTGTTTGGTAAACGAAAGGAAAAGTTTTAGAGAGAGCGAGATTTTCTTGCACATAAATAAGTCTACCTTTATCACGGTGTTAGAAAGATGAAAATAATAGTTTATATATATATATATATATATATATATATATATATATATATATATATATATATATATCTATTTATATTTCTATATATACATATACTACGAGTATATTATTATATATATATATATATATATATATATATATATATATATATATATATATATATATATATATATATAATATATATATATAGAGAGAGAGAGAGAGAGAGGAGGATGATGGGTTGGAAATTTACTTATTTTTTTTTTTTTTTCATATTAATAGGCCTTTTGCAGTTTTTTTATGTAAGAATGTCTGAATGATACGACACACACACACACACACTATATATATATATATATATATATATATATATATATATATAAGTGAAGCTGTGTATATTTCAGCGTTATAGAAATTCGAACCGCTTGACCGACCTAGACAAAATTTGAGAGGCAGCCATCATTTGGGCCATCTTATAACATAGTAGGTAGATTTTAAACCCATACTCCCTCCCCCTTCTCCTCCCTCCCACCTCCACCTCCCCTCCCCTTCTCTCCCCCTCTCCCTCTACTCATATCCCTCCCTTCCCCCTTCCCTTTGTAACTTACTATCATACCTCATGTCAAATACTCGAAACCGTAGAAATATATAACTAAACTTCTTTTCTTTCCTGTGATGATTAATTCTGTATCAAGGTTTGTGTTTAGGTATAGTGAGAATACGTCTAGGTTTAGCGCGTTGGATGGTTTTTCAGGTTTAGTTGGGGTGCATTTAGGTTAGTGAGGTTGTGTTTAAGGTTAAGGTGGGGTTGTAAATAGCTTTAATGGAGGGAGAATTAGGTTTAGTGGGATGGGTGTTTATGTTTAGCTGAGGATGTTTGGTGGGAGCGTTATATAGTGGTGGATGTGTTTAGGTTTAGTAAGGGGTGTGTACTATGTTAAAAAGGGGGTTCAGGTTTAGAGGAGGTGCGTTAGGTTTAGTGAGTGTGCGTGTTTACGCTCAGTTGGAGGGTGAGGTTACACTTGGTGGGAGGGGTGTTTTTAGGTTTAGTGGTTGGTGTGTTTAGGTTTAGAGGAAGGATGTTTTTTAGGTTTAGTGGGGGTGTGTTTTGGTTTAGTTGGGATTTTCAGTTAAGTGGGGGTGTGTATAGGTTTAGTGAGTACAATCTCAGCATTGCTATTACCATTGACATTGATTGAATGCCCTCTGTGAATTTTACGTAATTACGATTTTGTAAAAGAGTGTTTCTGTATACTATATGGGTCTGGGTCAAATTCCTCCCGGCAGCCATAATCCCGACACCCGTTATCCCGACAGCCACAATCCCGACAGGCCAAAATCGCGAAAGGCTAAAATCCCGACAGCCAAAATCCCGACACAAACACACACATATATATGTGTGTGTGTATTATGTATGTATATATATATAATATATATATATATATATATATATATATATATATATATATATATATATATATATATATATATATATATATTATCGATATATATATTTAAAGCGAGAGAGAGAGAAAGAGAGAGAGAGAGAGTTTTAAGCGGCAAACAACCGGCCAGTGATAATAAGGCCTTTCATATAGATATAAGTGCTTGGGTTTGTTCTTAACGTTAAAAACGCCGGACTATGATAATTAGTGTTTCTGTTGGCTGTTAACGTTGAAAAACTCCAAACTATGATAATTTGACCTTTCTTATGAACTTGAAAAACGAACAGTAACAATAAAGTTTTTCATATTTGAACTATATTTCAGTGCTAAACCATCTATAGAAATGTGATGAAATCTGTGAAAAGATTCCTTCTCAAAAAGGAAAAAAATTAAACTAACGTACGTGGATACCGATGGTTAAAGATAAAAACCGAAAAGAATCATACTACCTGGTGCTGTGATTCGAAAATCTAATAACTGCAAAGGAAAGAAGTTACCCAATCATTCTCTTTGTGCAAGTGCTGCTAGTATTGCAAAAAATAAGAAATGAAATAAAATACAAGCCAAATCCGCTAGAGATCAACCGATCCAAATTATTCAGACAAGCACCACCTCTCTACTCTAAATGTTTTAGATTATCTTTGAAGAATGCCCACAATTTATTCCTCAAATAAGTTAACTTTTTAAAATTTTATATCTATCGAATCTTTCATATGCTGTGAGATTATCTTTTTTAATATGTGTACAAACACCCGTTCTTAATTAGGTTGTAAATCTGTTTTAATTAAAATTTTGTCTATAAATAACATTCTTATGTTTGTTACCCCAAAATATATAAAAGAGATTTTTTTTTGTCGGGATTTTCGTCTTCGTGATTTTGGCCTGTCGGGATTTTGGTCTGTCGGCATTGTGGCTGTCGGATATTAGGTGTCGGGATTATGGCTGTCGGGATTCTGTCCAGATCCCATACTATCTATATATATATATATATATATATATATATATATATATATATATATATATATATATATATATATATATATATATATATATATATATATATATATATATATATATTATATATATATATATATATATATATATATATATATATATATATTATATATATTATATATATATATATTATATATATTAATATATATATATATATATATATATATATATATATATATATATATATATATATATATATATATATATATATATATATATAAAATATATTAATATATATATATATATATATATATATAATATATATATATATATATATAATATATATATATATATATATATATATATATAGGTATATATTATATATATATATATATAGCGCGTTCCGAAGTATGGCGGTTTACTAGTAACTCGAAAAATAGAAGACTTGTAGGAGGAAGTACATCTCAGGTGGCCTTAAAATACATTTAAAATACATTTATTACAACGTTTCAAATCACAAAGGTTTCATTTTCAAGCTGTAAAGACATAAAACAATAAAATTAATTAAAAAGCGCTAAAATTACAAATAAAAGGCATAATAACATTATAAAAGACAAGATAAAAAAAAAAAAAAATGAAAACTATTGTTAGCAGAACCAACCATCAAGAGAGAAAGGGAGGACAGAAGTCAGAGGGAACAAACCAGAAATGACTGGCAACAGCTCACGTTAGGTAAAGAGTTGTCGAGGAAGACTGCGTGTTCAATTGAGGAACGAGCGTTTAATAAACAAGGATTCCAGGAATTGTCAGTAGTTTGCCATTCGGTGCCCGTCCCAATATTTATTTCAAATCTTTGTATTGTATATTCAGCTTGCATTTATTAGTGTGTTGTCTGATATTAGAAAATTCTGGATTAGCAAGTTTGTTACCAGTTCTATAGCTAACGCCCTTATGGCAATCCAATTCTGACCCTCAGTAACCTCTGTGTGGATCCCACGTAGGTCCCAGATTACATCTAGGGCAATTAAACATGTATACAACACATGAGGTCATCAAAGGGTCAAGTTTATCCTTGAATTTAAACAAACTACCTAACTGAGTGGGTTTGTTGGGATGATATTAAATCTAATAGTGGTATATAATCAAATTATGAGTTTTCTTAGTGCATCGTAGAAATTTTTGTCATGGATTAAAGGTACATTTGTATAAAATGGAAGCTTAGGCACAGTAGTAAGGAGACTTTTTTTGGGATAAAAACTTTATTTAAGAAGTTTACGAACATACCTGTGAAAAAGTGTAGTGGGAAAATAATTGTTGGTAAAATATTGACGTAAAAATGTTGATTTCTTCGTGAAAAAAATTCCCAACTAGAGTCAATGAGAAGGCACGATGAAGTAATGTGGATAAAGAATTTAATTTAAAACCATAAAAACAGTGACTATAAAAATTTGAACCTAATCCTGTAAAAGTTCCCTTCCTGTAAACTGAAGTATTAAAATGATCATATTGTCGTAAGACTAAAAAACATCAAAGAATGGGTAGTTTATTATCACTTTCGCACTCCATAGTAAATTTTATGTATGTTCGTAAACCTTCTTAATAACGTTTTTATCCCAAAAGTCTCCTTACCTACTGTGCCTAAGCTTCCATTTTATGCAAATGTACCTTTAATCCATGACAAAAATTTCTACGATGCACTAAAAAACTCATATTTGATTATATACCAGCTATTAGATTTAATATCATCCCAACAAACCCACTCAGTTTAGGTAGTTTGTTTAAATTCAAGGATAAAACTTGACCCTTTGATGACCTCATGTGTTGTAGACATGTTTAATTGCCCAGATGTAATCTGGGACCTACGTGGGATCCAACAGAGGTTACTGAGGGTCAGAATTGATGCCATAAGGGCGTTAGCTATAGAACTGGTAACAAACTTGCTAAATCCAGAATTTTCTAATATCAGACAACACACTAATAAATGCAAGCTGAATATACAATACAAAGATTTTGAAATATGGGACGGGCACCGAATGGCAAACTACTGACAATTCTGGAATCCTTGTTTATTAAACAGCTCGTTCCTCAATTGAACACGCAGTCTTCCTCGACAACTCTTTACCTAACGTGAGCTGTTGCAGTCATTTCTGGTTTGTTCCCTCTGACTTCTGTCCTCCCTTTCTCTCTTGATGGTTGGTTCTGCTAACTAGTTTCATTTTTTTTTTTTTTTATCTTGTCTTTTATAATGTATTCCTGCCTTTATTTTGTAATTTTTAGCGCTTTTAATATTAATTTTATTGTTTTATGTCTTTACAGCTTGAAAATGAAACCTTTGTGATTTGAAACGTTTGTAATAAATGTATTTTAAGGACCACCTGATATACGTATATATATATATATATATATATATATATATATATATATATATATATTATATATATTACGTATATATATATATATATATATATATATATATATATATATATATATATATATATACGTATATATATATATATATATATATATATATATATATATATATATATATATATATATATATATATATACGTACGATATATATATATATATATATATATATATATATATATATATATATATATATACGTATATATAATATATATATATATATATATATATATAGATATATATATATATATATATATTATATATATATATATATATATACACATATACATATAATATATATAATAAATATATATATATATATATATATATATATATATATATATATATATATATATATATATATATATAAATATATACGTGTATATTATATATATATATATATATATATATATATATATATATACTACTTTTAATGTGTTTTTTCTTTATTTTCTTATAAAGGTTTGTTAGTCACATTACGACTGTAAGTATCATTGTACTGTAACTATTCCAGTTTTCACTTCTTTTGTAGTGAGAAAATCTTCAAAATGATCCCGGTTTCGTTTAAAACTCAGTCGATCTTCACTTATTTTCTTCGGGTAGTTAAACTAAATAAAGAAAACGATATGAGATTCATCTTACAGAATCATCCAATTCCTCCTTCACGTTGCGGGAAACAGACCCAGTTAGTTACAGGCGAAAACTAATACAGCGATGGCTTTAGTACGTAATCTGGTGCAATGTGATGTAATCTGTCCTGCTACAACGGAATTAGATTACTAATCCAGCATCCCTTTTGGTGGCAGTGGCTGGTGTCATTTTCGCGTATTCATTCGTTTACCTGTTCCACTCTAGTACTTCTGTTAATCAATAATAATAATAATAATAATCTAATAATAATAATAATAATAATAATAATAAACAGTTGCTAATACAAAGTAAAATATTGAATAAAATCAACTACACTGCAGAGGGCAATACGGTGCAAATGGAGATTAGCAGAGGGATTTAACGATGGAAAAGAAAGCGGTTTAAATGTTTCTTGCTATCACGACCTATTGGACAGATTGGCTTTTCTCTTTACGGTTACCGTGGCAACGCTGGCTTACAGTTAGCAAATAGATGTTGATTGCATGAATAACCTTTGATAAGACAGAGCTTCTGTGTTGTTTTATGACCATGTTTAGCGATTCATAAAAATTGTCAAGTGATCCTTAAGGATTTTGAGCTCAAAGGAGCGGGAGGGTCTGACCTCCTCTTTTCACTACCAGTATACTGTACGGTATTGTTCCTTGTGTCTAATCTGAATTAGTAGGCCGATGTATCAGTTTCACTCAGTTACACTTACATAAACGGGTTTTGAAGGAATAGAACGTGTTTAGTGACACGTAAATATTGTACATAATTCTTAAAGACCTCAGAGTAGAAAGGGGGGTCTGACCCCCACTCTTTAGCCTCCAAATATGTTTTGCTTCTATCTTTTGCTACTACTGCATTACAATAGTAGACTCACATCAAACCGTGCATTTGATGTCTAGGCCAGTCCTATACGACACTCCTGATTGGGTGTCGATAAGCTAATCACAGGGCTGGAATCTCTCAGTCTCTCGGGAGAGTTCACGTATGCAAGATGTATGTTCCACCTCTGCTGAAAGACGTAGCCCTCAGGAACATAGATCCTACCCATGAAAACACTCGAGGGAGACTGAGAGTTTCCAGCCCTGTGATTGGCTTATCAACAGCCAATCAGGAGCGTCCTAAGGGACTGGCCAAGACATCAAATGCACGGTTGATGTGAATCTATTATGGTCTTATATCGATGCCCTTCTTTTACGCAGGTGACCGCAGGTTTTGCTTTGTCGTAAACGAGTTCCAGTTGTTAGAACAATCACGTTTCCATGTAATGTAGAGGCCGGCGGAAAGGGGCAACATAATACCATTGTATACCTAGCCCTAGCCTGACGGGAGCCTAGGAGAGAATAGGAAGTAGGAAAGAAAAAAAAAAAGGTCTGCAGACCTCCAAGGGTGAGGAGATACATTTGCCT
>NC_061105.1:49231828-49239001 GCF_015104395.2 Macrobrachium nipponense | reverse complement strand
GCCTCTTGTCGTCTTCTCTTCACAGTCTTTCACTTTTATTACTCTTGCAGTTCCATCTTTAATATTTTCACTCTTTTATATTCAAGAGAATAATAATTGTCTGCGTCATCGCCTTCTTCAAATCACAAGCAAAGTAGAAAAAATGACGGGGAATATACACAGTTCTATTCACGAGTGAATAACAAGAAGGATAAAAAAAACATGGGATAAAAAAATTACTCTAATGATGAGGAACAAAATGGACTGTTTTCTGAAAAAATAATAATAAAAGCGATGGAGAGCAAAACGTTATCAGAAAAACTCCACCTGTGTCTTCGTTAGCACAAGCGTTCAGAGTCAAGGGCACAATAAAATTGACTTCCAGTACGTGAGGAACTAAGTTCATTTGGCAGCTGATAAAAATGTCATTATTTTGTTGGCGAACCTCATCAACCACTGCTGCAGAGTACTGGCCCCTAAGGATGATGGATGGGATGGAATAAAACCAGTTGCCTGGTTGAGGGACAGTGAGATGTTTTAAGTGTAGCAAACGATCAGGAAAGAGGAGAAATTCAGCATGAAATGACGGATCCTTTACGTAGTGTAAGATCGAAATGAAATTAAATGGTGTCTGATATTCCTTACTTATGCGAAGAAAATGCATTTTGAAAGTGCGTTAAACTTCCGTTTATGAGCAAAATTAGATTAAGATGAATTCCTCGCGGCCTGTTGGAAAAATATAGCAAGCTTATTTTCCATCTGAAAAAATGCATCTCATAAGACTCGTTCAAGAAAAGATATTAAAAACATTATATCAAACTAAAAACTGTAAAACTCCTCAAACAGGAATTTTCAAAATAAACAGTTCTCATGAAACGAAATAAGAATAAAAATAAAAATGAAACAACGTAGTTTACAGAACTTTCATTCCGGAAGTAATTTCGACTTGTTCTGTTCAAGTCTTGAGACAAAACAGAAGACGGAGTGTGAGTGGTTGCCAAGTGCAAAAAATTTACCTGTCTAAATGAGAGAGAGAGAGAGAGAGAGAGAGAGAGAGAGAGAGAGAGAGAGACTCTACTGACTTGAAAAACTTTGCCTCAATAAACAAAAAGTTGAGCAATAAAATTCTTGCTTCCGTGTTATTACCAGTCTTTTGTCTTCTGAACGGCAAACAGCGTCGTTAGAATCGTAAGTGGATGTTTCTTAGTTCTTTCTTTTTTCTTCGTGTTCCTGAATAAAAAAACTGGAAGCTTATTTTCGTCACAGTCTAAAGAATGTTTTGAATATTTTTTCGTTAAGGTTTCGTGAATGTCGATACTGCTTATATGCATAGTTTGTATAATTACTAGGCAGATGTATTCTATGTTTTCTTGAACACTGCTTGCAAGCATATCTGGATTAATGGAAATACTGGGTTCTTCCTTTTTGTTTGAAATGAGCACAAGTTATCAAAACAACCACATATACTATACCACTAGCTCAGAGAGGCCTGATGTAAAACGTGAATGAACATATCAGATAATCCAATGGAAACTATTTTTGTTTTTATTCAAGCAGGTATCGAACTACGCATCCAAGAAACTTCATGCAGACGCAGAGGTCAAATCATCCTGTTCATTAGAGGGCTTCCGGGTGGTACAAGAAAGGCAAGTTACGCAAACTCTTGTTAGGTTTCGTTCGTAGTTCCAGAAGGAACAAAGTCTGGGGATTGTTTCATCTCGCAAGAGAATGTATCTATACTCAACAAACTTCGATCCCTTGATCTGTATTCATAATGAACTGTTTCCCGAAGAGTTGGTTTGGTTGATGAGTACTTTCCCGCTGGAAGTATTCTGAAACTCTACCGAGAGAGAGAGAGAGAGAGAGAGAGAGAGAGAGAGAGAGAGAGATAGAGAGAGAGAGGAGGGGGGGGGGCTTTTACATTCCCAGCGTTCGGTTTACCATCCACGAATCGAGGAAATGCAGCCATTATAAGAATGACTGATATGTTTTGTTTTTTTTATTCAGCGCTTATGGCACCCGAGAGAGGGAGTTGGAGTGGTTGGCCAGCAAGATAAAGACATCCAGAAGATAGAGATGAAGTCGAAGTAACTAAAGACACATCTCGGAGAAAAGCACTGTCAGCTACACAAAGCAGTAATTGTCAGGCTGGACAGCAACACTGAAGGAAGAAAACGCAAAGTAAAAGGCTAAAAATGGGTGCAGCTAGGGGCCGAAGTGAAGCTCTAAGCACCACTCAGTAATACCTACAGTGCACCACGTGAGGTGCACTGATAGCACAAGCCGCCTGCACAGGCCATCACAAGAATGAAAACTAGACTTGAACTTTATGGCTAACGTATTATACTACAGTCGGTATCATTTCATCTGCCCACTCACAAACGAAGGTTTTAGGTAGATGTGGCGATATGCACAGCTCGCTCTCGATCGGCTGAAATCAATGTTTCCGATATCGGACGCTTACTGTGATGAAGGTTCGAAGTATTCCCTCAATAATACATCTGAGTGCTTATGAATACAAAGAGCTCAAACTCAAACGAACGATGCAGGAAAACAATTATTTTTCACCTCAATGCAGGAACCTAAAAAGACAACTGGCTGTGCTTCTACGAGTATTTTCATCAGTACTTGCCTGTAAACTATTTGAGTGGGTTAATATTTGAAATAAGCAAGAAATATTGTTGTGTATGAAGCTGTCTTGAGCTTTGGGGAGGTGAATAGAACAACCTGCTGTATTAATTGGAAGGCGGGAAATTTCAGTATATAACATGGCATGACAGTAATGGTAATATGATTTTCTTCCAGAATTGCATCTTTGTTTATTTTTCTTGGGCTCACAAATTATTATAATAGCTCAGTGGCTGGGCACTTTCGGACTATTTAGCTACATATCTCATCCAGAAAAAGTGTAAAATCCCATTCAGTTCCCGTCATCCTCTGGCTAGCATAAACATACAATTTTTTTCATTGTTGGGCACTGGAACGATAATCAGAGGTAATGAATCAATGAAGGACCGATCGAACAAATAATTTTGACTAAAATAAAATGAATGTGTGTGCTTAAAAGGTCAGTCAAATATAAAATACGGGCGTAGTAGCATATAGGCCTAGCTTCATTGGCTTATGCCTCTTGCTTTAATGGTAAGCAATATTATAGGTTATTTTTCAGTTTACGGCAGAAGATATTAACTTGGTATCATTAGTTATTTTCATATACATGCAGTGAAGCTATAAATAGAATAAAGTTTGCATAAGAAATATAGTGATTTGAATAGTTTTTTAGTATAGGTCTATGTGTTGTCTGGGCTGCAGTAACGCGACAAAGCACATTTACTGAAAGCTCATCGTCCGTTTGTGTCTGATCTGAGTAGATTGTTTGATACAATCTCGTCACTCGTGAGCATGTGTTGGTATTGTTATGAATAAAAAACGACGTGTTAATGATCCACATCAAAAGGGGCGATCGTCGTTTGTCTATATAAACATTCAAATACCTCATTGGAGAAGTAGTTCAATATGTATCCCAATACGCCGACGATATCGGAAGCGTTGACTGTCAGACAATGGCGTGCTACCAACGAGCAGGCGCCACGTATTTACCCGTGAGTGGAGAGATGAGAGAAACCGACTATATATTTACATATGCGTCACATATTTCCCGGTAACTGGGCTAAGATCCCCAAAAGAGAGAATAATAACACGCATTTCATGTCATTTATCTTCATGTGGATGAAGGGGACCAATTAGACCGACATCAGCGTTTTTATCTTTCTTAATGACACCCGGGAGGACAAAACTTGCTCAAAATGAGCTACGGGAATGAGACGTGATGAAGTAGGAGCATCCTTCGTCTTCTTAATGAGCTACGCAACACTGCTGCAAATAAATGTTTATGTTGAGTATGAATATGGGTACTTATGTATAGCTCTCATCCTCCTCCTCCTGTGTCTCCCATCTGCCCGACGAAAAAGAGAGCAACATAAATAAAATCATATATATATATATATATTATATATATATAAATATATATATATATATATATATATATATATGATTTATTTATGTTGCTCTCTTTTTCGTCGGGCAGATGGGAGACACAGGAGGAGGAGGAATATATATATATGATTTTATTTATGTTGCTCTCTTTTTTTTGTTTTTTCGTCGGGCAGATGGGAGACACAGGAGGAGGAGGATGAGAGCTATACATAAGTACCCATATTCATACTCAACATAAACATTTATTTGCAGCAGTGTTGCGTAGCTCATTATATATATATATATATATATATATATATATATATATATATATATATATATATGTGTGTGTGTGTGTGTGTGTGTGTGTGTGTGTGTGCGTGTTTGTGTGTAAGAAGAGAATGGAAAAGGCTGAAGGATGCTGAGGAAGAGGAAAAAAAGAAACCCACTAATGTAGGATGCAATATACGTCTAGACTACAAAGGAGAGGGTATTGTACAGGGATAATGTAATAATAGATAGATGGCATCCTCACCCTTTTTAGTAGGACCACAAGTAATATAAGGATCATGTCTTGGAATATAAACTCTGTAAAAACTAAAATAGAAAAAAAGAGATGTTGAATTATTATTGAATTCTTATGATGTTATCTGTTTCAATGAAATAAAAACGAATTTTCCACTTTCATTTCCGGGTTATGTTTCATACGTAAGTTATAACCGATCAAACAGTATTAGAGGTGGAACTTGTGTGTTTATAAGACAGTATTTGAACAAGCAAGTATTTGATGTTGATGTATCAATCGCAGATCAGATATGGTTCCGATTAAAATGTATACCAGGTGTTTTGCTTGGAGCATGTTATGTCCCTCCTGCCGATCCCGAGTATTTCAGTTATAGCCAATTAAGTAAAATCCAAGAAAAGATAAAAACTAGTGAATGTAGTAATGGATGTATTGTAATGGGTGATATGAATTCCAGGTTAGGGACTTCCATTAGAGAGCTCACAGAACGATTAGGCCTAGTTGATTATTCGTACCCCTTTATACCAGATCCGATACCCACACCCAATGACAATGCTGTAGCTATATTTGGTTTGTGTGTAGAAGAACAGTTACTTATTGTTAATAATTTAAAAACACCTTATTCTTATTACCAGAGCAGAAAGACCTTTCGAAGAGGGAGAGAATGGATTTCTGAAATTGACACATGTATCGTATCAAAGAAGCTGGTTAAGTTTATCACCGATTTTCATGTAATTGATAATGATTTATTACCATCAGATCATGCTCCTATTTCAATTGTGTTGCAACCTCCTTCCGTCTCTCTTGAGTCGATTAAGTTACGAACATCAGAGCTGGGCATGCATGGAGCGGAGTATAGTGACATATCAACGACGTGCAATCGACTGACCAAACGGTCAATTCAGTTTCAAAAGATAGACGGTGATGTGTTTCTGACTAAGCTTAGTGGCCACAGAGTAGAGCTAGACAGAGATGAGGATATAGATTTGTCAGCCTTACGCCTTAGCAACACTCTATATGATTGTGCCTCCACTAGTGTATCTCATGAGAATCCTGAAGGAATTTTAATAAATAATGGCCAGAGTAGATGGGATAGATTGTTGGAGGAAAATGACCAGGCTCGGATCTGGGGTGCAATTGATTGGAAAGGTCAAATTAAGAGGACCCAAGTAATTCAGACTCTAAGCCGAGTGATGAGCAATTCAAAGAATATTTTGAGCAAATATTTAACCCTCCTAATGTAGACAGTCTTAATATAGACGATTTTCATTCAGATGTAACTATACCTGTATTGGACGATCCAATTACTCCAGCTGAGGTACAGACTCAGGTAAAAAGGTTAAAGCCCAATAAAGCCAGTGGACCTGACGGTCTACCCCCAGGTTTGTTCAAAATGTTACCGTTTGAGTGGATCATGCTAATTGCTACATTATTTAATAATCTGTTTTTGTCTAGTTCTTACCCATTAAGTTGGATAGCAGCAAAGATGCATACAATATTCAAACGAGGAAGTAGGGCTTCTCCGGGTAATTACAGAGGCATTAATGTAATTAATAGAGTAGCTAAGATTTACGATATGGTCCTATGTGCTCATCTTAGTCAGTGGTTTCAGCCTGTAGGGAGCAAGCAGGTAGTCAAGCGGGGAGGGGATGTGTAGAGCAAATAGTAACTTTGAGGCTATTGGTGGACGTAGCTAGGAGGAAGAAATTGAAGCTTTTCGTAACCTTTGTTGATTTTAGAAGAGCTTATGATTGTGTACCTAGACATAAGTTATTTTCTGTGCTAAAACGAATGGGATGTGGGATGACTATGCTTTTAGCATTGGTGGCTGTATATCGTTGCACAAATAGCGTGATTGGTACCTCTCTCCTTGCTGCTACTGTTGGTGTGCGCCAAGGCTCACCTACCTCATGTATTTTATTTGTTTTATATGTAAATGACATGATACAATGATAAAACGTAATTGCCCTTTGGATGGTTTTCTTGCTTGGTTGCATATTATGGTCATGATGGATGACACTGTCCTCCTATCCACTACAAAGGATGGTATGGAACATAAAATAAGGATTTTGTATGAATTTTGTAATTCCTATGGGATGATTATTAATGACAGTAAAAACTAAATTATGGTGATTAATGGTACTAGGGAAGACAAGGAACCCATAATATGTAATTCTGATGTGATTAGTTACTGTAATCAGTACATTTATCTAGGCAGTCCTTTTACGGATGATGGTTCTCCCACAACAGCTATCAAGCAGCATGCAATAAGTAAAATGTGTCATACTCTGAAATTTATTTCATTTATAGGTAGAAACAATGATGTGCCATTTTTAGTTAAGAAGAAAATGATGCTGCTATTATGTCAACTATATTATATTCATGCGAGTCATGGCTAAATGGTGATATTAAACCCATCGAAAAGCAATATAAATGGTGTATCAAACAACTTTTGGGGGTCAGAAAAACTACTAATAATGACGTATGTATGGTAGAACTGGGACTTCCGCCGATGAGGGCATTAATCAAATCGAGGCAAAGAAGATTCTTCAAAAGATGTGGCTTGAAAGGAATAATATGGATGATGACCCTTTAATTCACGCCATGCGAATAGTGATGAACTATAATGACTCTGTTTCGAGGTATATACGAAACCTTATCTCTGATAATACTGATGATATTGAGGGAAGGAATAT
>NC_061105.1:49186828-49226828 GCF_015104395.2 Macrobrachium nipponense | reverse complement strand
ATAACCACTGGTTCCAAGCAGCGTAAAAACACCATACAAACAAACAAACAAGATTATGTCTCCCGGGACCACCTCACAGGTCACAGGTCAGTCAAAGTCTTCCGAGAACTTCAGCCGCGACTTAGGCTTAACAAAGGACACCCAAAACTTGTTTTCCAACTTAAAGACTCAGGTAGAGCGACTTATCATATCATGTCCCTCTCCTTCTGGTGTGTCTAAAGAGATGCCATTTGTGGCTACTCTCATAAGGTTTCATTTTTCATCAGGGGAATATATGAAATTTTTTTTATAACACTTTATGATTTCTTCAAAAGTTTATCTTACGCAGTTGGTGAGATAGAGGCCTTTAACTGAGGGAATATGCAGAAACTTGTGTTTTTGGCTGAATATCAGGATACACACACACACACACGCAACACACACACACATCCACACACACACACCACACACACCCACACACACATATATATATATATAGGTCTGACTGAGGGAATATGGAGAAACTTAGTGTTTTTGGCTATATATATATATATATATATATATATATATATATATATATATATATATATATATTATATATATATATATATATATATATATATGTATATATATATATATGTGTGTGTGTGTGTGTGTGTGTGTGTGTTTGTGTATACTGATACATTCCTCAGGTGAGCCCCTCCCCAGCCCCACCTGGAGAGGTACAACCCTGAATTGTACCTTGAGATTCAGCTCTATATTTACAATGCTTTGATGACAGTGAGAATGGACTTCAGAATGTAGGGGAAAATTCCTGATGAAATCAATGGATTAATACAAAACAGATATAGGTTACTATTTAACAACAATGGAAACCATAAAGGAGAAGGGTAGTCTGTAAGGGTGAATTTACACTAGGCTTCACCACACGCTGCATACGTAAGACTCAGCTCCTTCCAAATTCTTGTTAGCCCCGCCCACTGGACTGCGCATTAGGGTGAGTTAGTGGTGTGGCGTGAGTCTTGATGAGCAGTCCAATAGGCGGGGCTAACAAGAACTTCGGAGGAGTTAGTGATGAGTCTAAATATGCAGCATGTAGTGAAGCCTCGTGTAAACTCCTTAAGTCTTCTAGACCAACAAATGATCGGACTCACCAGCACATCAATCAATGGGAATATGAGCTGTCATAACCTGAAGGCGCAATACACAGCTATGTGACTCGTGTCCAAAACAAGCAATCGTCATCCCAAAAGTAAATAAGACGACAGGCAACTTCAATTAACACTGAAGATAACAGCAAAAAAATACATGTATCAGAAGCTGTGATTACAGGCAACTAACAATCGTCCTGCTTTCGACAAAAGAGATTATCTTTCATTAAGATAAATCCCTTCTTAATCCTCTTCCCTGATATTAACCTATTATAATTGTCTTTCAAAAGCATTATGTATAAAAACCAAGTTTTCTGCGTGGTAGAGTGTATCTCCATTCACCACCGTATGGGCGTAGTGTGACTGTATTCAAATTGGCAATCCTGAAATTAAAAGAAACAAATATGAATGCTGAAAACATTGAATATTTTGTCCACATACGTTGATAAAATAACTGCATAATTCAGTATTAACATAATTCATATCTGCCTCATAGTCATAGTATCGGTAAACAAAGGATTAATCTAAATACAGAAGTCTACTCGTAATCCTCATGCCTAAAAATCCGCCGCTAATTACTCAAAATATCAATATAAAAAAATTACCCTCGCAGTACAAGTTTAAATAATGTGAATTCGGTTTGAATTTATATTCTAACACACAGACATCATTTGAACTCGTGCAATCTATCTTGGTCAATTGCCAATGATTGAGCGTTTAATGCAAAAACTGCGTATATCTAGCACACCCTTGAATGAAGAAATTCATTACACCAATGTAGTTTTGTTAAATGAGCAACGACCTATACACACACACAGACACACACATTACAATATATCATATATATATATATATATATATATATATATATATATATATATATATATATATATATATATATATATATATATATGTGAGCGTGTATGTACACCATATTTCTATAACTTTTTATTGAACTTTGAGGCCAAACAGGCCATAGAAACATTGATGCTTTTATTATTATTATTATTATGTCTACATACATCGTTATATGTTAGTTCATTCCCCACAACAGCCTTTGAAAACATTGCGGGATAATTCATTTCCTCTTTTCCCGTCGACTGAAAGAGTCGGACCGAACGCATTTCATCCGTCTTTGTTGATGAGTTGGGGTCGGCCAATATTGCAGCCATGTTTTATGGGAAATTGCTCTCATAGTTGCGTTGTCATTATTGCCACGGACACCTCCGTGAGGTGAACAGAAATCCCCATAATTTTGCATATGAACTTCACGATTAAAGATGATGTTATAAACTGTTTTCTGCCTAAGAGGACGTCAAATGAACGAACGTCTACGTTATCTGTCCAGAGGGTAAAACTTTATAATGTATATTGTCATATATTATTATTTTTCTACATTTTATATTTGATTTACGGAACTTTCTAGTCTCCTCTGGTTTTCAAAATCCTCTCATCTTGCGACAGGTAATAAAACTGATGCACAACAGAAAGTTAAGAGCGTTGGCATGGATATGATGGGGTAGGGGTTGAGGGCAGACCCTTTAGCTAATATCCTTCCATAAGACCCCTTACATTATGAAAGGGTTTTCAATACACACACACACACACACAAATATATATTATATATATAATATATATATATATAGGTTATATAGTAATTATATATAATATAATAATATATATGGATAATGAATGGCATTTTGTCGCTTCTCTAAGACAGTCGGATTTAATAAAAAGAGTATGGCCAGCAGAAACTTCAGCATTTTTCGTTAAAGCTTTATTCTTATTCAACGCCAACGTCTACGTTTCGGGATACAAATCCCATCTTCAGGGCAAAAAACAGGGAAAAAATTAAAATTCTATACATTAAATCAGACTAAAATGGGGCACAGTAATAGATTATGCTTTTTTTAAAGAATTATATAGATTAATGAACAATATATCAGTGAAATTCGAATTTTATATAAAAGTAAGACGGTAACTAATTGAATAAGAGATCAACAGTAAAAAGCAAAGCTACTAAGTACAATGACACTTTCAAAATAAATAAACAAACAAAACACTTAAAAACACAAACCACACGTGAACAACTAAGAATATTACATTATTACTAAAGACAAGAGAAAAATATTGAATCTTAACAGGCAAAAAATTTCTGTATATGATTACAAAAGGAGAGAGAGAGAGAAAATATATATATATATATATATATATATATATATATATATATATATATATATATTATATATATATATATATATATATATATATATATATATATATATATATATAAAGGCGGACACAAAGCAAAAAATAGCGAAACGAAAACTCACCGGTACAGAAGTATAGATAAGACTGAATAAGTATGATTTATTTATGACAAAAGTGGAGAGGCAAACACAAAGACGAGAAGGTAGGAAGGGCGAATGGTCTATTAAGTAATGTTCAGTTGTACAGCGGTTGAATGGTTGTTGAGGGTTGGTGACAATTGTTTAATGAAGAGGGACTCGAGAATGGGTAATGACCGGTTATCTATTGTTTGTGAAAAGATTTTAAAATCATTGTACTGAATGTTATGTTTACATTTTATTGCATGGTTGAGTATTGCAGAAAATTATTTCTTAGATAAAGTTATTCCTGTTCGGTGACTGACACCCCGATGGCAATCGATGCGAACCTTCAACACCCGACTCGAATTACCGACATAGGTTCCCAAATTACATTTGGGATAAGTAAACAAATATACCGTTGAAGATCGCATCAACTGCGGTAGGGTGTCCTTGAACTTGAAAAGACATTTGATTTTTAAGGGGTTCTTGAAGATAAAATTAAATCTAACGTATGGGTACATATTACTGAGTACGACGGTGAGCTCTCGTTTTACAAGTTTGTATGTTGAACAAAAAGGCAAGGATATATACAGTTCATTTTCAGGTACATTAAAAGTGGGTGCTTTCGGTTTAACAATGTAATTTAAAAACTCTCTCAAGATTTTCTCAAATAGGTGGGATGGATAGCAATTTCTGCTAAAATAGTTTTGCAAGAAAACTACTTCCTCATGGAATTTGACCCAGTTGCATGACAAATTATAAGCTCTACACAATAATGTCTTGCATGCATCAAGTGTAATGATAAATTTTTAACAGGGGTTTTTAGAAAGATGTCTTTTACTGGTTTGGGAACAAATTTCTTTTGCTTTTGTCCGTTGGTTTTGTTTGTTTATTTATTTTGAAAGTGTCATTGTACTTAGTAACTTTGCTTTTTACTGTTGATCTCTTATTCAATTAGTTACCGTCTTACTTTTGTATAAAATTCGAATTTCACTAATTTATTGTTAATTAATCTATATAATTCTTTAAAAAAAAGCATAATTTACTACTGTGCCCCATTTTAGTCTGATTTAATTTATAGAATTTTAATTTTTTCCCTGTTTTTAGCCGTGAAGATGGGATTTGTATCCCGAAACGTAGACTTTGGCGTTTTATAAAAATAAAGTTTTTAACGGAAAATGCTGAAGTTTCTGCTGGCCATACTCTTTTTATTATATATATATATATATATATATATATATATATATATATATATATATATATATATATAATATATAGATATATATATATATATATATATATATATATATGTCGAGCAACAAATGTCCTTAATATCTAATTCGCTCTACCTCGGAATTAATATATTTTCATATATGTTAACCGAAGGGGGATTTTTTAGTCGACTAAAAAATTCCTTTTTCGGTTCACATATATGAAAATATAATTAATTCCGAGGCAGAGCGAATTAGATATTAGAGGACATATGACTCAGATATATATGTATATGTATATAATATACATATATATATATATATATCTAATCAAGGAGCCCATAAAAACCCCAAAATATAGAGAAAAATATGACTCAATATAGATATGATATGTATATATATACATATATATATATATATATCTAATAAAAGGAGCCCATAAAAACCCCAAAATATAGAGAGAAAAATACTATATTTCAGAGACTGCTGTCTCTCTCTTCAGGTATATGAATGAGAAAAGTTTACAGAAAAGGTGGTATTTATACCAAGAGATCCATCCACAGGTAAGCCAATTTAGGTCACCCCCGCTGATAATCTTCCTTTAATCTTCTTAAGCGTTGGTTGAATGAAAACCTTGTCGACCACATCTGAATCCCATGCTCCTTTTGAGATATTCATTACCTGCCTCTCTTTTATTAAGGCCGATTCCATCATTTGACTCTTGTACCGGCAGTTGCTGCTATAAATTATAAGTGACAAATTCCAGTTTATTCTATGGTTATGTTCATTTATATGGTTGAAAATAGCTGAGTTCTGTTGTCCATACCTAACAGACCGTTCTTGCTGTATTAATCTCTGGGGAAGTGATTTTCCTGTAAATCCGATGTAAGATTGGTCACAGCCCCGGCATAGGATTTCATAAACCTCTGTTTCCTTGGGAAATGTCTTTTGTTGGACGTCAATCAGGGATTTGACTAAGGTGTTTGGGTAAGTAAATGCGAAAGGGTTAGATTTTCTGAGGGTCTGAGTCACTGTCTTAATCCTGTCCAGGTAAGGAATTTTTATTTTATTATTGGGTGTCTCTTTGGTCTTGTTTTGAAGGGGTCGGTAGAAAATTACGTTTGCTTTGTGAATTGCTTTCTCAATTATATGGTCAGGATACTTTAAAGACGAAAGTTGCTTACGAATTAGTTCAAATTCTTTTTCCAGGAAATCTGGGGAACAAATTCGTAAGGCTCTTAAGAACAGGTTGCTGGCTACACCTATCTTGATAGCAATGTCGTAATAGCTAAAGTAGTGAATGTATGAAAGTAAGAACGTTGGTTTTCTGTATATGGTAAATTTGTATTCTGTCGTGTCTCTGATTATTAAAACATCAAGAAAAGGAATTTTGTTGTCTGTTTCCCATTCAACTTTAAATTTGATGTTGGGCACTAATGCATTTAATTTTGAAAGGAATTCATTAAAATGGCCCCACCTATTATCCCAAAATGTTAGAATATCATCTACATATCTCATCCACGGCATGTTTTTGTGTTTTATTGCATTTATTACTGTAGTTTCAAAGTATTCCATGTATAGATTGGCTAAATCCGGACTTAAAGGACTGCCCATACTACACCCGAATTTTTGCTTGTAGAATGATTCCCTGAATGAAAATACGTTATTAGATGCACATAATTCAACTAACTTTATTATTTTGTCAGGCGCCAATGGGAAATGATCTGAATGGGGGGATAATTTTTCCCTCAAAAACTGAAGAACGTCCTGTATTGGTACTTTTGTAAATAGGGAATCTACATCAAGGCTTAGAAGTTTTATGTTGTGAAGTGGTGTATGTGCTTCTCTGAATTTGTGACAAAATTCTTCCGAATGTTTAATGTGACTGGGAGAAAAAGTGTCTAAAAAAGGGGAGAGGAGGCCAGCTAACCATTCAGACCCTCTGAAAATCTAACCCTTTTGCATTTACTTACCCAAACACCTTAGCCAAATCCCTGATTAACGTCCAACAAAAGACATTCCCCAAGGAAACAGGGGTTTATGATATCCCATGCAAGGACTGTGACCAATCTTTCATCGGATTTACAGGAAAATCACTTCCCCAGAGATTAATACAACAAGAACGGTCTGTTAGGTATGGAAAACAGACCTCAGCTATTTTCAACCATATAAATGAACATAACCATAGAATAAACTGGAATTTGTCACTTATAATTTATAGCAGCAACTGCCGGTACAAGAGTCAAATGATGGAATCGGCCTTAATAAAAGAGAGGCAGGTAATGATCATCTCAAAAGGAGCATGGGATTCAGATGTGGTCGACAAGGTTTTCATTCAACCAATGCTCAAGAAGATTAAAGGAAGATTATCAGCGGGGGTGACCTAAATTGGCTTACCTGCGGATGGATCTCTTGGTATAAATACCACCTTTTCTGTAAACTTTTCTCATTCATATACCTGAAGAGAGAGACAGCAGTCTCTGAAATATAGTATTTTTCTCTCTATATTTTGGTGTTTTTATGGGCTCCTTTTATTAAATGGAATTCTGTTGTAACAGAACATTTTTACGTGACACACATATATATATATATATATATATATATATATATTCTATATATATATATATATATATATAATATAGTATGTATATATATATAATATATATATATATTATATATATATATATATTTTTTAATTTATATATATATTATATAATATATATCTATATATATATATATATATATGAAAGTATATCTATATAGATATATTAATCTATATCTATCTAGTATATATATTATATCGATCTAGATATATATATATATATATATATGTAAGTATAGATATACATATATATCTATATATATATATATCATAGATATATATATATATATTTGTAAGTATATATATACAAGATATTATATAATATACTATATTATATGATACGCTTAAAACATCCAGTAGATGCACGTGGACTTCATTAAATAAGCGAATACCACAGGAAAATGATAGTCAGAAACCCAAGCGCTTTCGTCTTTACTAAGACAGTGTCTTAGTAAAGACGGAAGCGCTTGGATTCTGACTATCATTTTTCCTGTGGTATTAGCTCATATATATATATATATATATATATATATATATATATATATATATATATATATATATATATATATATGAGTAATTATCACATCACCGTGATTCATATAAATTATTAGAGCTACAAATGTCCTTTAATATCTAATTCGCTCTACCTCGGATTTGATATATTTTCATATATGTAAATCGAAGGAGAATTTTTTTTTTTTATTATTTTGCCCTCTCGTAGGATCGAACCACCGCCCAGCGGACAGGGACGAAATCAAGACGACAGTGACGTTATCGATTCAGCTATATAATAAAAATAAAATGTAAAGATCCCACACTGTAAATATCACCTTCTCAAGCGAAATGTAAAAAAAAAAAAAAAAAAAAATTATCAATCCCTAATATTTTATTTAGTTCGTCTTTATTTTCGTAAATATATATGAACTATAAACACCAAATACTTTCCAGAAATTACCCGAGAGAAAAGATTCCGTGATTTCCCCAAAAGGGACCTGACTGTTTTTCTGAACTTGTTGTAACACAACATTTCGGTTAAATGAGTCTAATAAATGAGATGGTCTAATTTTCATGGAATTAATTGCCCACAGATTTACTATCGAAAATTCGCTGCAAACTTTAAATAAATTTTTCATGGTATTGTTTATACTATTAATGTTGTATTACAATCGTCTCATATATTAGAGAAAATACACTAGCGTTCTCATATATATATATATATATATATAGTATATATATATATAGATATATATATATATATATAATATATATATTATATATAGTATATATATATGATATATATATATATATTATATATATATATATTATATATATACATATAAATATATGATATATATATATATATATATATATATATTATATATATAAATATATATATATATATATATATATATCATATATACTATATGTATATATATACATATATATAAATTATATTATATATATATACATATATATATATATATATATACCATATATATATATAATATATTTATATATATATATATATATATACATATATAAAAGGGTCCAGGAATCCACCAAACATTGTGAAGAATATTCTATTAGGAACGTTTCATACTACTTCAGAGTACATCTTCAGCCTGTAATTATAAATTGTGACAATTTAATTAATAGTAAAATAATACATTAAGACTAAAATATCAAGATAATAAGTTAATTAAAAACCTTAGAGAACATTTAAAACAAACAATAGACTAAACTTTAAGAAATATGTTAATTAAAATTATAGAAACATTTAAAACAAATAATGAGAGGACAAGTACCCTAAGTACAAGTAGAGAAGGGAATGATTTGAAAACACAGTTCGGCCCAGATCTCAGTTATGCTAAATACAACGTGGCAGCAGCCACGTTTGCATTTAGAGAAGGAACCAGTCGTTTGATGTATAATGACTCGCGTTTTTTGATGTAAATGACTCAGTTGTCCGTTATACATCAAACGACTGGTTCCTTCTCTAAATGCAAACGTGGCTGCTGCCACGTTGTATTTAGCATAACTGAGATCTGGGCCGAACTGTGTTTTCAAATCATTCCCTTCTCTACTTGTACTTAGGGTACTTGTCCTCTCATTATTTGTTTTAAATGTTTCTATAAATTTTAATTAACATATTTCTTAAATTTTGTTTTAGTCTATTGTTTGTTTTAAATGTTCTCTAAGGTTTTTAATTAACTTATATCTTGATATTTTAGTCTTAATGTATTATTTTACTATTAATTAAATTGTCACAATTTATAATTACAGGCTGAAGATGTACTCTGAAGTAGTATGAAACGTTCCTAATAGAATATTCTTCACAATGTTTGGTGGATTCCTGGACCCTTTTTATAATGCACTCATCTGATTGAATATATATATATATATATATGTATATATATATATATATATTATATATATATTTTCACACATACACACGCACACACTTCAGCTATGCAAATTTACGCTTAATACTAAAATTTAATATTCATATCATCAAAGTGAATATTGAAATCGTCGGGTTTATTCGGTAAATCTGAAGCATTCAGACATAAATACACAAAAAATACACTAATTTATCATCATCACCATCATTTGCTTGTTCAGTGATGAACAAATATTGATATGCTTCGAGGGAAAGCATGCACGGGAGATCGACTACACATTCAGATACTTCAAAAGAAGAACAGACGCGTGTAAGGGTTTTTTTATTATTATTATTATTATTATTATTATTATTATTATTATTATATTATTATTATTATTATTATTATTATTATTGTGAGGCTTAGGGCCTATGTATACTCGAAGTGCTATGATTTAGGTCTAGACAATGTTGAATGATTTTTCCCCTTTATCAGACATAGTATGGCTTTATTTTTTGCACAGGTTATCACTTACATGTACGAAATCTCATCTCTCTCTCTCTCTCTCTCTCTCTCTCTCTCTCTCTCTCTCTCTGTAATACTTTTAGTATTCTCCGGCCTCAATCAGAGAAAAAAAATCTTCAGTTTCCTACCTGACAATTGTGGGCGTTAGGACGTCCTTTCGAATACTATTACTTGTTTGCCCAGAAACCTTTACACTTCCTGAATTCTTTGCCTCTGCCTCTGTTCTACCATGCCAGGGAATGGTCTGGTATTCACGGGCTTATAAATATCTTTCCTGGAATACATCTATAGTGTGTGTGTGTGTGTGTCTGTGTGTGTGTGTGTGTGATGAGAGAGAGAGAGAGAGAGAGAGAGAGAATTACCTTACAGAAGCACCTTTAACAATTTAACAACTAACTCTGTAGGAAAATTCGTCAGCAAAAATGATCAGGTGGGGAGGAGTTTAAATGAGGCTCTTGGGTAATTAACTCCATTAGTCCATTTTTTCCTTCATAAAAGTTTATTTTAGAGTCTCGGAAATTGTAATTCCTTTTCCCAGGATTTCCTGGGAGCGCTGAAGCATTGCCAAGCGCCTGTATTTTCATTTTATCATCATCATTAAGGTTGTTATTATTATCATCATCATTACCATGTTGTTGATGAAAGTAATAAAACAACATTGGAACAGCCGGAAAAGGATCGTTAAAAACAGCGATCCCGACTCGAGATTAACTCGGAAAGAGGAAATATATGATGTTAATGATAATGATGATGATGGTGGTGATGGTATCTTAGTCTTCAAATCTCTTCTCATATAACTGTCAAAAGGTATATTGTTTTGCCCCAAACATTAAGATTCGGGTCCTAAGTCAGAAGGAACGCTGAAAATTAACACGTTTTCACTCTGCTGAAGGAACCTTCAGAAGAAACACTACTTTACACACATCTGTCCCTGATTTATTACCTAACTGAAGTTTTTCTTATAGATAATCCTACAGTAACTCATAAGGTTTTCAATGAATGGATGTTGTATCTAACGAAAGAGATAAAACAAGCAGAGAGGATTGAAAAAACTTAATGAGTGATATCAACAGTTATCCAACTGTCAGGAGCTTTAGCCCTTTAAATGATTTTCTGTAACAGTCAGTGAAATTCAATGCTATAATCGTATATGAACTGAAATATTTATTTATAATTTTAAACAAATAATTAGTAACTCAAGGAAAGTATAACCTCTCAAAATGTCTGTACGCATGTGCGAGTGTTCTCACGTACTTTAGGCAATATAACTTCCGTCCGGAACTTCATCAAATATACAAATGCAGGGTATTTCGAAATTAGATCTCCCCCCTCTACAGCATACACTAAAATTGATATGGACAAAAACAAAAGTAATTCAGAACAGGTATTTATTAAGTTTCTCTCTGAGTATTTAATATTTTGTGTGGCCTCCATCTGCCTGTACCACACCCTGCGTTCTTGAGAGGTATGATTTCAGCAAATCGCAAAAAAGCAGAGACAAACTCCATTTCCCTGAGCACTTCAGTCACCTCTCTTCACAGGTCGTCGAGGCTTTGTATACCATCATAGTTCACTGTGCGTGCTTCAACACGATCTTTTAAGATACTACCTATGTTTTCACACACATTAAGGTCAGGGGAGCTACCTGGAAATTTACTTGACGAGAAGAAATCAATACCACTGTTTCGAAGCAGCTCCTGTGTCTGAAGAGCCTTAAAACATGGTGCCTTATCATGCAAAAATGTGACTTCTTTGACAGATAACACATTTTCACGATCTTTGAGGAAAGGAAATACTCCACCAGAAAGCACAGTTTCTCTGAAGTATTCGCCATTCCATGACTGTCCTTTTTCTTTGATGATACAGATTAACCATTTGGCTGTGAAACAGAGAAAATTACCAAACATTCAGAAAATTTCACAACTTGGCAATAACGCACGTCATCGCTGATATCATCCAACTTTGCAGCCCAAATGATGTCATTTTTATGATTTGGCTTCCTGACTGTGTAAATGAAGAATTCATCTGAAGCGGCAACATGGAGACAATCAGCTTCATCCAAATTTTTAAGAAATGAACCACAAAAATATGCACGGTTGTCTCTCTGTTGCTGAGTGATGTTGGGCTTGCTGATAACATGAAATGGCTTGATACCAGATTTTTTCAACTCACGATATACAGCACTATAACTTCTCTTCTTTCCCCTTTTTATTTCTAGTTCAAGCGCCAATTTACTTAAAGACTTTCTTGGTCTACCCACTGCCTCAGCTACAATATCTTTTGACTCCTGAGAAACGACTTCAGGCCTTCCAAGATTCTCACTCTTTTCGCGATGACTGTCATATAGATTTTTGTTCTAGTTTCTTTAAATAAAGGATTCATCTCTTTTAATGTATTCAGCTATCCAGGAACGTGAAATGAAGGATGCGCCAGCATCCCTGGCCTCTCTGAAGGTTATAGCCCGGATTCGTTCAATCCATCTGATTTCCTCAGATTCGTTAGCCATGGCTGTATCTAGCTACATCACTCAGTCTGAAAATACAAGAAATGTAAAATGAAAAATAGCTTAATAGAAATTTAAGATAATGTACTTAGAGATAGGCTATAGCAGAAAACTTCATAACTTTCCATTTGTTCTGTGGAGGGGGGCCCTCTAATTTCGAAACACCTGGTACATATATATAAATATACCTTATACAAAGAACTTCTTGTCTTTAATAAAGGAACAAACTCCCATTTACAATAATTTCTCGTCCATTTCAGAGGAGACGGATAGACACTTCAACTTGATCAATTCATTTCTTCCTCAAAACGAAGGTAATTTCATCTAATCAATGTGGTGGGGGGTTGGCGGGGGATGGGAATCCCCTGGAACAGAATTCGAGAGGAAATGTCACAATGATTTTGATTAATTGTTCCTCTGAGACCTTCAAATTAACGGGAAACTGACGGTCGTTGTCACTGGAATATCATATAGGTTTTGTCACCACTCCCTGAACATGGATTGTGGGCGATTTATCAAATCATATTTGACGAAGGAACCATTTTTAAAATATTTGATAAGGGAAATTGTTATTTAGGTTAAGGACATCGTAAGGAATACATACAGTTTATCTAAGTCTAAGGAATACAAAAAGTTCATCTAGTTCTACAGAATACATCCAGTTTATATAGGTCTAAGGAATACATAGAGTTTATTTAAGTCTAAGGAATACATAGAGTTTACTTACGTCTAAGGAATACATGCAGTTTATTTAAGTCTTAGGAATACATACAGTTTATTTAAGTCTAAGGAATACATAGTTTATTTCAGTCTAATGTACCCCAGCATTCAGAAATACTCATATTCGAGGAGCAATGAGCAACATTTTGATTGTGATAAGTGCTAGAGTGGATTGACGCATAATTATGTTCGATGGGTGATTTATTTTCTTAATATTTTTGGGGTTTTACATAAATAAAATGCTAATAAACGTTAAACAAAAAATTGGATGGTGCTGTGGGTGTTCGAAGTTATCAAGTAGCTTGGGAAACTTGGTGCTGCTGTCTCCCCTACCTTCCCGACCCCCTACTTATCCCACCCAGATAAACAGGTTTGCAGGAGGAGGGTGGATGTCTCCCCTACATACTCCGCCCCATCCGGGGCGGACAAGCTTATTTGCAGGGGGTGGGTGGCTGTTCATGTCTCCCTTACTGTCACCCGGGGAAGGACGAACAAGTTAAACTCGTATATTATTATCATAGATTGATATTCACAAGTCGACAGAAATGAGTGAATATTTTGTAAAAATGTGTTATAAAATGACATCAGTACTAATGTTTACGCATTAAAATGCAAAACTATTTATGTAGTCATATGTGTTGATAGTGATTTTAATAATTTTACTTAACTTTAGTTATATTTGTACAAAATTCACAAACAAATGCGTCCTTTTAACGACTATTTTTACCGTCTCGTTACAATGGAATGGAGTGAAAATGTAAAATTTAAGCCATAAGCCAAACACTGGGACCTGAGAGGTCATTCAGCACCAAAAGGGAGACAGAGTAAAACGGTTCGAAAGGTGTAACAGGAGGAAAACCAGGCAGTTGCCCTTTGAACAATTATTAGGAATTGAATTGAATTGAATATGGAATTTAGGCCAAAGGCCAAGCATTGGGACGTATCAGGTCATTCAATGCTGAAACGGAAATTGACAGTAAAAGGGTTGATCGGTTTCATAGGAGGAAAACCTCAAAGCAGTTGCACTATGGAGCAATTGTTAGGAGAGGGTGGAAAGTATGATGCAAGAAAGAGAATATGAAAAGAGGGAGAGTAAAAGGAACGAAAGGGGTTGCAGCTAGGGCCCGAAGGCACGCTGTAAAGGACCTTAAGTAATGCCTACAGTGCACCACATGAGGTGCATTGACGGCACTAGCCCTCCTACGGTGAACAATTGTTAGGTGAGGCTAGAAAGTAAGATGGAAGAAAGGGAACAACTGCAATCAAGGGAATGAAAGAGGTTGCAGCTAAAGGCCTATGGGACACCGCAATATCGTCATCGCACCTCACCGCTAGCCGCCAACCCCCGTCACACACAACCCCAGGGAACCGTCTCGTTCCAAAAGGCTTGAATAGTATATGACTGCACTCATCGCATAACAAGGTAGGCTACGCTGGGAGTCGTTAGCAGCTGTATAATCAATGAATACTGGCTCAGCTCAACCGGAATGATTTATTAGTTATAATACATCTGAATCATCAAAGAGTGCTAGAACTCAATTTGTGTATATATATATATCTATATATATATATATATATATATATATATATATTATATATATATATATATATATATATATAGTTTTATATATATATATATCATATATGTATATATATATATATATATATATATATATAGCATATATATATATATCGAATACCTACCAGTTATCACTACTATGTATATACTTTTATACTAGTACTGCAATGGCACTGAGGGTCATTAGAATAATTGCTTTACAATGTTGAAAATCATTATAACTTTGTAAGTTTTATACGTCAGCCAATCCTTGTAGGTCTTAATTACCATGCGATTAAAGAATTCCTTCAGAATATTTCTGTTGTGTACTTTTCAACTTAAATTACTCACTCTCGAATTTGCTTAATACTTATTCATCATTTTCGTAATTTTCATAATAATTCTTTTGTTACCTAAATGTCATTTCTGACGAGAGCTTAAATTTCTCAAAATCTTTTGCTGACTACATATAAATATCCCTCGCCTCTGCCCGAACGGCATCTTCAAAAACGTCATTGGCCCCGTTTAATAAACTGAAGTTCATGTTATCGTCTCATCATCCCCGCATAGAAATATAATAATAATTAATAATAATAATAATAATAATAATAATAATAATAATAATAATAATACACAAAGCACTTCATCCAAGAGGAAATACGGACAGACTACATAACACGAAAGGAAGGAGGGAGAGGACTACTAAGTATAGAGGACTGCCTCAACATCAAGAACGAGCACTGGGCAATATCTGAAAACTAGTGAAGACGGGTGGCTCAAGAGTGCATGGGAAGGACTGATAAAAGTAGACGAAGACCCAGAAATATACAGAGACAGGAGAATGACAAACAGAACAGAGGAATGATACAACAAATTAATGTACGGATAATACATGAGACAGACTAAAGAACTAGCCAGCGATGACACATGGCAATGGCTACAGAGGGGGAGAGCTCAAGAAGGAAACTGAGGGAATGATAACAGCGGCACAAGATCAGGCCCTAAGAACCAGATATGTCCAAAGAACGATAGATGGAAATAACATCCCTCCCATAGGTAGGAAGTGCAATACGAAAAGTGAAACCATAAACCACATAGCAAGCGAATGTCCGGCGCTTGCACAGAACCAGTACAAAAAGAGGCATGATTCAATGGCAAAAGCCCTCCACTGGAGCCTGTGCAAGAAACATCAGCTACCTTGCAGTAATAAGTGGTACGAGCACCAACCTGAAGGAGTGATAGAAAACGATCAGGCAAAGATCCTCTGGGACTATGGTATCAGAACAGATAGGGTGATACGTGCAAATAGACCAGACGTGACGTTGATTGACAAAATCAAGAAGAAAGTATCACTCATTGATGTCGCAATACCATTGGACACCAGAGTTGAAGAAAAGAAAAGGAAAAAATGGATAAGTATGAAGACCTGAAAATAGAAATAAGAAGGATATGGGATATGCCAGGGTAAATTGTGCCGGTAATCATAGAAACACTAGGCACGATCCCAAGATCCCTGAAAAGGAATCTAGAAAAACTAGAGGCTGAAGTAGCTCCAGGACTCGTGCAGAAGAGTGTGATCCTAGAAAAAGCGCACATATTGGGAAAAGTGATGGACTCCTAAGGAGGCAGGATGCAACCAGGAACCCCACACTATAAATACCACCCAGTCGAATTGGAGGACTGTGATGGATCAAAAAAAAAAAAATAATAAAAATAAATAAATAATAATAATATAATAATAATAATAATAATAATAATAATAATAATAATAATAATAATAATACTTCGATCCTTGCCAAGCAACCTATCAGACTACTGGTGTATTTGAATCCATCCGGCGTTTGTCTCGTTTTACTGCATGGCTAATTCGTTTGTGGCTATTTTCCTTCCAAGAATGAACGAATATCCATTGACAAGGAGGAATAATCTTGTGATTATTCTTCGATCATAATAAGAAACGTTCTCAATTTTTATTGAAGATAATAAAGCATAATGATTATCATATTGTTAACAAAACAAATGCTGTTTTAGGTAATGTCCTCTTCGTTCGTGAGAGAGAGAGAGAGAGAGAGAGAGAGAGAGAGAGAGAGAGAGAGAGAGAGAGAGAGAGAGAAATAAAATCAAAACTAAGATGTAAATATATAGTGGAATAATAGAAATGAAATAACGTAAAGCTGAATGGCAACACAATTAAAAAAAAAATTAATAACTAAAAGCACAGACCATTAAATTCAGAAAACGAAGTTTATTTTCTTCTTGAATTTTCTTGCAAGAAATCAGCACGAAAGCGCAACATTCACGAGGAAGGCCGTTTCAAAGAATTTCCTTTACTGATATTGTTTACTTATTCTGTGCTAAGGATAAATGAAACCTCATAAAACGATACAAAGTGAATAACCTGAAAAATATTGTGCACGTAGATACATACATACATACATACATACATACGTACATATACATACATACACACACACACACACACACACACACACACACACACATATATATATATATATATATATATATATATATATATATATATATATATATATATATATATATGTGTGTGTGTGTGTGTGTGTGTGTGTGTGTGTTGTGTGTATGTGTGTACCAAAGAAATTTTTTAATGAGAAAAGCTAGAACTTTTAAGGGTCCGTCAGTAAAAGGGGAAAACAGAAAACTTTCTAACGAGGTCATTTTTAAGGGAAGAATTTCCTTGTGGGTTTGACTGTGTATAGCGGATTGCGCGGAGCTCCGGGTTTCCCTTGAATCAAGTCTTAGCGATGGAATAAAAATGACCAGAATCTGAGGCACGGCTCCGGTGGACATATCTCCGAATCTATTCGGGAAGTTTCTCTGGACAGAGCGAAAAGAATTCTGTACTGGAGGCACCCCCAGACCCCCCCCCCCCCCCCCCCCCCGCCCCCCCCCACCTCACACAAACTTTTGAGCCTTTGGAGGAAAAATAACAAATGGAAATGGAATATTTGGAACTCCGGAGAGAAAGGAGAGAGAGAAAACAAGTAGGCAATCGAAGAAAATGCGATAAAAATTTGAAAGCGCCGAAAGAATTCGAAATGTGTCTTCCTCCTACGAATTACCTTTTGCCCTTGGACGATATTTCCGTTCTAATTTATTACTTTTTATTTTTTCTTAGAAAAAAACTTACAAAGATACACACTGGATCGAATCTATAAAAATAATAAAACATTCAAATACTGATATGAAAAATAATTAATTTATTTAAAAAACAAAAACTTTCCTCTCCGTTTCCTTTTTAAATTTGACTTTAAAATTTAATCTATATTGTGCTCTTTAATAGATTATTTATTTTTCCAAGACTGGAAACATCATTTTCACTAGATTGAACGTTGTTATACACAAAAATACGAGCTGTAAAACTTTAATACATATATTCAAATAAAAGCTATTATACCGGAACATAAATACCACCGTAAACGATAACTTAAATGACTACTTGTCACTAATAAATCAAGAAATGAAAGTCAGGGTCAAGAAGTGTGGAAGGAACGAAAAACACAGCCCCTTGTGACCTGGGATGACCCAGGTGTCAAACGCAGGGAGGTCCAATCAATAGAGAAGGCCGGAACTGAAAGGAGTCGACGGTGACCCCTTTCGACCAGATATATGTATGTATGTGTCTTAGGACACCGGTGGCGTCTGCTTGTGGGTCTACCCAACATTTCCTTGAGAAAAGGAAACCTTTGAGAAGCCGAAGTCTTACACCTCAAAAGTATAGCAATAGTTTGTGTGACTTCCCAAGGTCATTGGTATACAGAATCTCTCTCTCTCTCTCTCTCTCTCTCTCTCTGCCAAAGCTTCATGACCACCAACCCCTCGATAAAGAAAATGAGTAAGAAACGCAGAATTCGATATGTGAACAGTTTTCAAGCTGCGTAGTGAATATCTCTCTCTCTCTCTCTCTCTTCTCTCTCTCTCTCTCTCTCTCTCTGCTCTCTCTCTCTCTCTCTCCACGTAACCTCTCCAATAGAAATTAAACAACTTTCCAGTTCTTGACGCTTTATGCTGAAGTAAATATCTTGTTATTGTTCTCCTGGCTTTTTACACAATAACATAAGTAACCTTCATACTTTTGCAAACTATATATATATATATATATATATACATATATTATATACACATAATATATAAATATATATATTATATACTATATATAATATATATTAAAATATAAACATATATATATATATATATATATATAATATATATATATATAAATATATATATATATATATGTGTGTGTGTGTGTGTGTGTGTGTGTGTGTGTGTGTGTGTGTGTGTGTGTGTGTGGGTGTGTGGGTGTGTGTGTTTACTTATTTAGTCATTTATTCACTGAACACAAATCGAATTAACCTACAGATCATTAGTTAGTTCATATGTTTCGGCCTTCGACTTTTACTTTTCAATCAATGAGCAAGGAAATAATTTCTTACAACCCCAAGTAAATAGAGTAAATAGAGGATAATGAGCAAAATGGTTCTCTGGTGACAAATTCAAATTTCCTTGACATCGACCAAACTTTATTCGTTTATTCACCATGTTTCTTCAAAATCCGTGAATCCATTATCGGGATATATTTTCTTAATATCAAGGGTGAAAAAATTGCCTCCCCATAACTTGATTAGAGTCTGTGTTAAAGTAACTTCGCCTAAGTAAATAATACTGGATAATGCTTCTGTACGCTTACTCTTGAAAAACCACTAACACACTGATTATCCTTTTAATTTAGTCAGTTTTTCCTCATTAAATTAGATGGATAATAAAACATGAAATATTTCCTATCCAATCGTCTCCTAAATAGCAGAATCGTTTTCATAATTCCTGTTCGTATTATTTCACCTTGGGACCATTTCTAAGAAGTAATATCACCAGAGAGAGAGAGAGAAAAGGGGGGGATGAGAGAGAGGAGAGATAGAGAGAGAGAGGAGAAGAGGAGAGGAGAGAGAGATATTTCCCTGTCTTAATTAGCCTCTTTTCCAAGTGAATGCATTTAAGAATTATCTGAAAGCGGTCTACGGATCTAAAATTACATGAAATTTCCAAATCCTGATCTCGTTCCAGCGCCTATCCCATCCAGATTTTTTGGCTGGAATTTGTTGTCTTTTTCCTATTTGGGCCGATAGACTGATCGTGAATAGTATAATGGCAGTAGTAGTAGTAGTGTTTCCTTTTGTTTAGTACAAGTAAAAGTAGCATATCGCATGTTTTTTGTAGCTGACGGTAAAAGTCCACAGCCGATGTCACTATAACCAATGGTGGGAGCTCAGCATGATCCTCCGCGAATCACGATTAGCCTCAGTGATATCAGCTGCCAATATTTAATGGCTGGTGCAATAAAAAGGGATGTAAGTATTGTTGCTTCTGTTACAGAAGTAGTTGTCGGCGGTTTACGATTGCTGATAAAAATCTTTTATTCAATCATCATGTTTATCACTCAGAAAACAAGGATAAAACAAGAAATGAAAAAGAATTTTCGTGAGAGTAAAAAAAAATTATTTCCAGTGAAAATGGAAGATAAGACCTTAAGAGTATAAATCACATGATTCGTCCCTCCAAGTGAAGGAGAAAGTAAAGCCACAGTGCTTTTATCAAAGCAGAGAAAGACCCATCTTGGCAATGACAGAAAAATCCAATATTTTTCATGGGTCATTTTCATTCAAGTGTGGGTTTTACGTAATGCTTGCAGTCCATGTTTACATCATGTCATGTTCATAATCACCATCATCAGGACATGTTACCACTTCGATTTTAATGCTATGATCAAAGCTTTTATTTTTCTAGTAATCGGTTTTGAAAAGGAATAATGAACGTCGTTCGGTTATTCAGTCGATGCATTAGTGCCGCAAGAACGAACATAAATTCAATTACCTAATCATATCACACGAGGCTTCGAGCTGCCTCTTCTATCAAAGCGATTTTATTCTCTTTCAAGATGTAATTAAATCGCTCGTGTTTTTGCAGATGGGTTTTTTTTTAAATGTGCAAGAGAGAGAGAGAGAGAGAGAAAGAGAGAGAGATTATTTTTTAGAATCCTATAAGATATTTGCAAGGGATTCCCCCTTCCGGCCCCCCGCCCTACCCCTCAAAAGTGGTCAGGAAACTTAGCCTAGTGTTTACTGAATTTTCTCTGCTTGAAATGCTTCAGCAAACGAGATGAAAAGAAAATGAAGGTCATGGAAAACGAAAATGTTCAATATACAAAAATATTTTAAACAGTCAATGTAAGTTTCCATTTCTGGATATCTTCAAATCTGCAATGTTTTGCGCCGTATCTTTCTCACAAGAATGGAAGAAAATGTCAAGAAAGGAGCTGGGTTCTTTCATAAGAATTCAAATCATGCCTTGTTAGAAACATCTCGCTTAATTTCTCTCAGAACCTTCGGCACCTTTGCCGTGAAAGGGGACATGTTTGACCCTGAAAGCTTCCAAATTGTTGTCTTTCTGAAAAATCGATTAACTTAGCCATTTTATCTCAGAAAGGTCCCTCTCCTCACCTTAGGACTGGCGTAGTATGGAAGAAATATAAGGCCAGAGAAAATACCGAAAGCTAGAATCTGATGGACAAGAAAAGAAGCCCAACAAGAAACCGACCTTGACTGACCTTAGACACAGACTGCGATGACATCTTGACCTTTCTCTGAACCTTCCTCCTCCTGCAGTGTTGGACGACCTTAGTTGACTTTGATAGAAAGTGATTCATAAAAGGGTGCACTACAAATCTGACCTGAAAGTAAGAAATATACAATTGAATCAAAACAAATGCTCCACGTGCTCTTATGTGGAATAATATTTTTGTAGTGATTCTAATATTATACCCAAACAGCTTTCCAGGATTTAATTATTAAAAATAAAAAATAAATAAAAAAGTACACATAACTTGAAAAAAACTGCAGTCACATATTATATGAAAGCATAAATACGTGTTTATAAATATGTGCTTTGCACATAATTACATACCACTGCTATATATGCCTACGTATATGTGAAGTTTACATGGTATCATCTATATATATATATATATATATATATATATATATATATATATATATATATATATATATATATATAATATATAAATACATATATATATATATATATGTATATATATATACATATATATATATATATATATATATATATATATATATATATATATGTATATATATATATATATATATATATATATATATATATATATATATATTATATATGTCCGTGTATTCTACATAACGAATATGATTCTATATATTAGTATTTACAAAGCGTCATCTACAGAGATCTCTTCCTGCTTTCTTTCATTTGGTGTCCGGTAATTTCATCAGAGTAATTACATCGTGGTAATTTCATGGTGGTACATTCATTGCATGGTAATTACATCTCATATTTTTCACCGCATTGTAAATTACATTGCAGTATATCACATCGTCAGTAATTTCATGTTAAGGTTTCTTTCACCACACAATGCCAAAAAAATAAATGAACAATAAAATATAATTCATTTGTTTTTCTGTAAAACATCCAAGGATTAGTGTTATAGTTGTTGATGAGATTAAAGTATCTAACTTTCTAACAATTAGCAAATGGCCTGCTTGTTGACTTTTCCTATAAAAAAATTTTCATAAAAATTTCGGTTTTCGTAATTAACTTGTTTTATGAGTGGTAAACATTTTCGGTTTTTTGTAAATAACTAAAACTAAACCCATCAAGATGCCTCTGCAGTATGTCGTAAGTATAAGGAATGAGATAAAGCTCATTGATAATAGTCATCTATTTGTGATGTCTCTATTTGTGAAAGAACGAACAATGGAAACTAACCAGTTTTTATAAACCAAAGTTCCATGCATGAGTTCATACAAATAGAAAAAGTTATTTTAAAGAATGTCGCTAACTTTTTCATCCTCTTTTTCTTAGACTGATTAATTGAGTTAAAAATAAGACTGGCGTCAAACAACTAATAATCATCGAAGCTAAAAGAATAAATGAAAAATAGAAAGACATTTAAAACTCCCATTAATACTAAGAGTTGTTTGGTGATTATTAGAAAAGTTATAAACGTTCTGAAACTGAATATGTTGTAAAACATGTTTAGATATGTGTAAAACGTTTTACAGCTGATTTTCCAATTACATTTTCCAACACTTTTTAAAATAAAACAAATTATGATTTAAAAAGACAATCATGAAAAGCATAAAAAACAAAGTACAAATCATTAATCTATGAAAAATGAAGACGATGAAATTACTTATGTAGGAAAAGTCAACAAACAGGCTACTTGACCCCAATCAACAACTATAACAGTAATACAAAGAACGTTTTATAGAAAAAATAAGTGCATTAAAGTCATTATATTTTATTTTTTTTCATTTGTTTATTTATTCTTGTTTATTACTTGTGCGGTTTCCTTAGCTTGCGTGAAAGAAGCCTTACGATGAAATCGCTGACGAGGTGATATATTACGATGTAATTACAATGCGGCGAAAATGTATGAGATATAATTACCATGCTATGAAATTACCACGATGAAATTACAGTAAATGATATTCACTTGACAATACTTGAGGGAGGACCATCGACTTACACTTCACCAAGAGAGACAAAGACGCTCATTGAGAGAGAGAGAGAGAGAGAGAGAGAGAGAGAGAGAGAGAGAGAGAGAGAGGATTTTTAAATTATCTGAATATTTGTTTCTTCATGAATTTCAAAGCAATGATGATATTGTTCCATAATAGCAAGAATTAAACGAATGCCATAAACAAAAATACGTGATATAACAATAACAACAACAAGAGCAATTTAAGCTAAAATACTATTAACAACACGACCACATAATATTATAATGATGAATCTGTTCTTAATACGGCTTTTGAAAATTACGCGTGTAAAAAAAAAAAAAAAAAAAAAAAAAAAAAAAAAAAAAAAAAAAAAAAAAAAGTGTTAAAACATTACATATTTAGTATAAAACTCCCTCTCTGTCTGTCTCCCTCTGTAACGTTACAAAGCTTAAACCATGAAAACAGTCTCCAGCTTATCGACAACAGAAGTTGCCAAAGACGATCTCCGAGTATTAAGAAGCATTCTGACGGAGAAATGTCTCTTCCTTATTCAGACGCAGACGATGTCTTTTTCCCCAAGACAAAAGACTTCTCATTTTTACGCTAAACGTTTCCAGAAGCTTTCTGGTAAACGCAACGTCCCTCCCTTCTGGAAATATTTAATTTACTATAAAACAAAAACAGTCTGCCGTGCGCACCTTTAAAGGGGTTTCATCATCATGGTATTATTTGTATTGTTTGTTTGTATGGTGTTTTTATGTTGCATGGAACCAGTGGTTATTCAGCAACGGGACCAACGGCTTTACGTGACTTCCGAACCACGTCGAGAGTGAACTTCTATCACCAGAAACACACATCTCTAACCTCTCAGTGGAATGCCCGATAATCTCGTGGCATCATTTGAAGCGGAGTGAACAGCAGAGAGGAAATAAATTTATTTATCGACCCAAATGGAATTAGAGGCGATTGCAGGAAAATACATTCGATGAATGTGACTCGGAAATGTACATAAATGTAAGCGCTGGGATTTTCTGACTGCATGTAGGAGGACTTGCTGAATGTGATAAATGCAACAACTGCAATATCTATTGCGGCTTCCCTTCTTCTGTGGCAACAGATATGACTGGATTCACAGGAATTCCCACCTTGCATAAACTATTCATATCAACCAATAGTTATTACATTATGGATAGCCGATAACAGAGGAGCCAGTCAAGAATCTAACGTAAAAGAAATAGAAGCAAAATAAACGCACCTCTACATATAATATTATAATATATATATATCTATAATAAAATCTATATATTATATAAAATATATATATATAATATTATATATAATATATATACATACACTCGAGCAATTCAGTTTCTATCAGGATTTCGACCGCCATCTATCGAGGCTAACAAACACTACGCTGAAAACCCAGTCGTATTTCTTGGTAATTTTGATGAAATCACCAGACTGAAAAACGTTTTTTTTTTTTATTTTTTTTTTTTTTTAAATTTATTAAAAATCCTGTAGGTTTCTCTTCGCGAGTCTATGTTGATAGATGTCTGTATATTTTTCTCACAGCCTTTACGTAAACTCACACGACAATTCCCATTGCACGAACAAAAAGAAAAAAAAAACTTATTTTGTCTATATGTCGTTAGGGACAAATATTTCTGTTGAAATACTATTTGGCCTCCTCCTTTTCTTACTAAAGCCTCTTACCGTTGTTCTCCAAAGTCGGTTTGTGTGTGTGTGTGTGTGCAATCTCAAGGATCAGCGTATCCTATTTAACCCCAGACTTCTCTTTGTTTGGAGAGCATCCCTTATGATGTTCCACTCTTTGGGAAACAAATGATGGAAGTTCTTACGGAAACTGCCAAAAAAAATTTTTCAATAAAAAAAAAGGTTAAGGAGAGAGGAGAGAGAGAGAGAGAGAGAGAAGAGAGAGAGAGAGAGAGAGACCTGATGGACAAGCAGTCTTCGCTCAATACCTTTATTCCTGCGACTTCCAATCCTTGACCAATTTCAGTATTCTTTTTCAATGCTGGAAATGATGTGGAAAGACAAACTTATTGACAGCCAAATCCCTTCCAAGAATTGCTTTCTGACCTGAAAACAAATAGGATGAATTTGTGTGAATCCTAACTTTCATTTTTGGAGGAAAATTAACCATTACCTTAATTAAGCAAAACTTCTTCAAAGCTCAAAATCTTCAAGTACTTCTGACATAAAATCCAAAATATCTACAGCTTTAACTGAAGGAGATTTGTAATGATGTACATAAACTTTAAAGTAACCAAGCATAAAGAAAAATAATTGATAAAGAGATTAACTTCAATCACGCCAACGGCGTCTGCCTGCGGACATTCCCAAATTCGAAGTCTGGTTTTAGCTGAAAATAAAGATTTGGACTAAATTCTTAACCAAAGGAAAGTCAAAGAGGTATTGCTTCCACCAACAGTAACGATAAATAGAGCTAAAAGCGTAAAATCCCTAACTCACAAATAAACCCTGCTGAAATTTTCAAGCCCACTATCCCAGGCTCGATTCTGTCATTATTCTGACACTTCCAGGTGTGCAGTAAATCAGAGTTTAAAACCAGGGATTATTTTTCCTGTGAAAGAAAACGTTTGGTTCAACTGTTTTCGAATTTTGAGAATGTAAAGAGAAGTTCCACATTCTCTGAATAATACTTGGGAAAGGGTGGAATATATTCGTCTGAGAAATAAAAGAACTCTGGTGTGGTGGCAGGTTTTTTTTTTGACGCAAGCTTTGGAGAATCATAAACAGGATTTGTTTCGTCAAATGGAGAGGAGCTTGTATATAGTGTTTGTATGTGTATATATATATATATATATATAATATATATATATATATATCTATATATATATTATCATGCCTACGCATTATGACTGCATAAATGTAACCTAGGATTTCCTAATCATTTAAAATTGCCAACATTAATGAAGGGGTTGAAACGAACCCCCAAATTCACCATGAATTGGTTGAAGCATGAACACTTCTCTCTCTCTCTCTCTCTCTCCTCGTTTTCATCAAGGTGATGAACTAAAAGTGATAAATATTTAAAAGCTGTTCAGTAGAGTTACTTTAAGTTCGTGTCTGCGCATAGGCCTACAATTATACATATTACGAGCACACACTCCTACGAACTGTGCTGTGAATCAGCTGGGTTCCTGTGGACACCGGAGAGTAGGGAGCGCTAGACCTACTTCGAAGAGAACTCTGAGAAGGGAGGCTGGGGTCGAGTAAAGATTCATGAAGACAGAGAGCAGGAAAAGAAAAACAGAGGTCTAGCGTCACACGGCATGTTTTGTTTTCCTTCTCGTGTAGGCTATAGTATAACAATAACACCTTTTTGGTACCAAAAACACATAAAAATATCAATTTTCACTTTATATAATAATTAATTCTCAATTACAACTGATCAAAAATTAAATGAAAAACTTGCCATTCTTGCCTTAAAATAAATATTATAAAAAATAAATACACAAACACTAAACATGAAAATCGTCATCGAGTTAAATTTTAAGGCTTTAATAGTTACTCTGTATTACGAGGTTTATGAACATTATTATTATTATTAAAGTAGTTTAAGTTTAACCAGACCACTGAGCTGACTTTCAGCTCTCATAGGGCTGGCCCGAAGGATTAGATTAAAATTAAAAAAAAAACCATGTCTAGGCCAGAGGCAAAGCTCTGGCACCGAAGTGTTTTCTCGGTGTGATGACGAATGAGTGAAAATTAAACTAAAAACTGCACAAAGGCACACAGGAACAGAGAACACATGCACATATAAATACATTTACTCCTATATCCATCTTTTCATAAAAAATAAATCAGAATAAGTTAAGTACATTTTTAAAAGTTTTGTTTTAAATTCATTAGTCTAATAATTTTCGTATTTTCAAAGTTTACTTAGATTTATATTTTTATCAACTAAATTGCCTTCTTTAAGAACATAAAAATGGCATGACTGAAAAATGCAGAGATTCTGACAAGATTTCTTTCATAGATCTGTTTTCCAAGTGTCGAGTCAGTCGTTGCTGGTTGTACTTTGGGCATTCGCATAACACATGTTTTGACAGTTATAACCTCCCTGCACTCTGCGCACTCAGGAGCTGAGCTACGTGGGCTCTGCTCATTAAGTGTCCATGTGTCAGACGGGTATGGCCTATACGGAGACGTGTCAGAATTACTTGTTCATGTCTTTCTCTCTGATATGATGAACTCCACTTTCCTACTTCAGGTTTTATTTGCTTCAATTTGTTATTTTCTGACTCTTCATTCCAATATGTTGCCATTTTCTTATAATACCCATCTTTATGTATGTTACATAATCACTCATAGGGAGATTCACACTTGATCTTGTCATTTGATTTGCTTCTTTGGCTGCTTTGTCAGCCTCTTCATTTCCTTTGATCCTACATGGGCAGGGATCCAACATATTTCTACTTTTTTCCCAATATCATCTAATTTGTGAAGTGATAATTTTAATTTGTTGTACAATATTATTTTTTGGTTTGGTTTATAACTCTGGATGGCTTCTATGGCACTTCTGAGTCACTAAAAATCACAAATTATTTTAGTGATGTTTCTTTAATTATTCTTAGGGCTAGCTAGGCTATTGCGCAAAGCTCTGCTGTGAATATTGAAGCTGTATTGGGTAGAGACGATATGATATGATCTGTCCTGGACCACTGCAGCATATCCCACTCCATGTTCCGATTTAGATCCATCTGTGTATATTGCATAATGTGGACCTTTTCGGTTTATTGTGCTCTATTAGTATGTTGTCTATGGTGTGATGGCGTTATGTAAGTATTTTTTTTGATAAATATTTCAATTGTGTGCAAGTTTTCATTTTATTACATTGTCCGAGGCGGAGGTAATTTTACTACTGGAGGAATTTGTATATTTACATTTAGTGACTCAAACAGTCTTCTAGCTCTAATTGGAAAAAAAAAAGGGGGTTTGGATGATTTGTTAATAAAATAGCTCTTTGTTCAAATAAGTTTTTTGTTGGAGAATCGCTTGTCTTGATTCTCAAAGCACTCTTCATTATTACCAAAGCTCTCTATGGAGAGAGAGAGGTAGTTCACCACATTCAACCTGTAAGGAAGATGGTCGGTGATGATTTTTAAAGGCTCCTGAAACATATTCTAAGGCCCTCATTATGAACTGGGTCCAATGCTTCAGTGTTGCGTCTAACGCAGAGCCATATACTTCGCTACCGTAATCAATTATAGACAGGACTGTTGGCTTATACAGTAATGTAAGGGTTTGTTCTATCGGCTCCCCAAGTGGTGTTTTGATAATTTTCTAATTAGATTTAATGCTTTTTTTACATTTTGATTTCAGGTATGTTATGAGGTAGGTTTCCAGTTTAAGTGGAGTATCAAACACTATTTAACCTAAAAATTTTGCAAGTTTGTCTAATTGGGTATACTAAGATTTCTGATTTTAAATCTATCACTTCACCATTCATCCACCTTTTATCTTTATAAAAACACTACTGCTTGAGTCTTATGTATGGATAACTTAATCCTACAGATGAGGTCCATTCATTTATTTTTATAATACTTTAATTAATGATGGCGTTCTGCATGTTTAATACGAGAGGCTGAGGTAATATATCGCAAAATCAATCCATGTATAGGTTGCTTTTAATTCCAGTAGGCAGATTTTTTTATTGATAATCATTGATTGCAAGGGGTAAACAGTGTGCCACTAAGGACACTTCCCTGTGGAACACCATTTTCAAGTGGAAATGTTCTTGACAATACATCATCAATTCTCACTTCTTGAAAACTACGATTTGTTAAAAAATTTTGGATGAATCTAGGTAAATGTCCACGGATGTTGTTATTTTTGTAAACTTTTTAATATAGGGTAACTCCAGGTAGTATCGTAAGCCTTTTCAATGTCAAAAAAAAAGACTGCTACAGTTATTTGCTTTCGCTCAAATCCTCTTCGTATATGGTCTTCGAGGTTAGAGAGAGATCTAATGGTAGATCTGTTGCACTGTGACCCTGAATTGAGTGGGAGTCCAAGATTTTATTTTCTCGAATGCCATGTTTTAATCGAGTATTTACCATTTTTTCTAGTAACTTGCACAAGCAACTTGTTGTAGAGGAAATTGGTCTGTAGTTATTTTGCATTACTTAGATTTTCATCTTTCCCGGGTTTGGGATAGGTATTATTATTTTGCTTGAACGCCATTCATCAGGAAATAAATTTCTAAGCCATAAATTATTATAAAATTGCAATAAATATTTTGTCCTTCGCTAGAGGTGCTAAGTGGCAGATCATCTCAAAACAAATACTGTCACCTCCAGGAGCAGAATTTATTGCTGTTAGTGAGAGCAAATTTCCAACTCTTCCATATTAAATTTTCATTATATATATGTCTTCTATTGTTTCGAAATTTATTGTTATTAGTTCTATATTGTTTTTCTTTGTGGCGGAAGTGGTCATCTAAATTTTCTATCACTACTTACATTAGCTATTGTTTTTTTCTCCTATTATACTTACTTATTTCTTTTGGATCGAGTATTCTTTTTCCGTCTTTTCTTTTTAATATGGCATGTCTGGGTGGTTTCACATGGGTACCATTTTTATTATTTTACGGAATTTTTCCCATATTTTTTGTATGGGAGTATTAGTTAGAGAGATCTGATACATATTTCCGCCTCCATGAAATTATTCTTCCCTGAATTACTCTTTTTAAATTTTGCTGATAGATATTTTGTTGTTATAGAGGCTTTAACGCTTCAATTTCTCTAGCAACAGTATAGTCAGTCAATTTTTTTGTAAGTACTTTCTAATATTGGTAATGTTTTATTTATTTTTACTGACTTTTCTCTATTCAAATTATCCAATCGTCTCCCTATTGAGTGTTTATATTTATTAATTCTGTCAGCTTTTCGGACCACCATGGGAACTTTGTGTTTTGTTGGATGGGGTTTTGATTTTTTTGGTATTGCTTTATCAGCAGCATCTTTGATGAAATTAACAAGAAACTTATTAGTTTCATTATGATCTTTCAAATATTCAAATGGCGGTATACTTCTAGTATGTATTTCATATTGTTCCCAATCTGCTTTAAAAATGTTATAGTGAGAACATGTTTAGCTGGGTTTATTTTGTAAAAACGGGGAAATTAATTAATGGGATTGGGAAATGATCACTGGTGTACAATTGTCATCAATTGTGTTCCAATCTAATTTGTCAACTATACTTGTTGAACAGAGAGTTAAGTCTACAGAGGGAAAATGTTCCATGTGTTTTTGAATAATATTGTGCTAACTTCATCATCATTTATACAACACATGTCATTTGAATCTATAAGTTCTTCTACTTTACTTCCTGTTCTATTTGGAGGTTTTGAACAGTTTACAATCCCATATTGGGTTGTGCGCATTAAAATCCCCTATTATTATTATAGGTTCTTTGGCATTTTTACAAATTCTAACCAAAAATTCTCCCAAGTTTATCAATATCGTAATGGTTTATTTGGTTGGTTGTATAAATTATATATTATAAAATTATCGTTTTTTAATTCGAATTTTAATACCTGGATATTTGGAGGTCAGTAATGTTTACAGGTACTTTGTCATAACATACTTTGTTATGTACATATATGGCTGTACCTAAATTTCCTTCTTCTTCCCGTGATGTTGATATTAAGGTATATTTTACCTATTGGTTGGTATTGTATTATTAACATGTTTGTAAACATAATATCATGGGTTCATATTCCTTTAATAAGCTTTGTACTTCTCCCAGGTGTAATCTGGTCTGTAGACCATTTACGTTCCATTGTATAATATAACTATGATATTATGTTATATCGGTCGTGTTTTGTTTTCTTTTTTTTGTAGTTATATCTCATCAACTTGAATTTTTTTTTTCTAAATTTTATTTACCACATTCAGTTTTGTTTATCTTTATAATATTTTAAGTGCTCAATACACATACATCCTTTTTTCATGGGTGTTTAAATCGGTGGCCTCTTTCTTTCTATATTTCATAAAATTTCTTATAATGTTTGTTAAGCAATCTTTTGTTTTATATTTTTGTTTTCATTGCACAATGCAATGAAGCAATCATTACAGCCACATATGTTGTCATGTATATCTACTGTTTTTTATTTGCTCTTATTGTACCAATTATTGGTGATGGAGTAATCTCATCACCCTTGCATAGTCACCATCATCTATTGGTATGATTCTCCTCCACTTCTGGTGGTGGTTTTTGGATCTCTGCATCCATAGGTTTTTATTATTATTTTAGGAGATAAAGGTATGTTGGTCTTATTTTGTTTTTGTTCTTTCTTCATATCTTGGTTTTTTGGTTTTTTGGTTTTGACTGATGTTTCCCTAATATAGTTTGGTTTCTTTGTTTTTTGGTGGTGTTCTCTTCCAAAGGTCCGTTTTTTTTTTTCTTTAATTTTCGGTACATCACAACTTCCTTCTTCCACCTCTGTGGTAGTAATCTTCTTGTGTTTCTATTTGCATTAATAACACGTCAATGAAATTTGGACAGATTATCATCCAATTCACTAGCACCTGTTTCCTGATTCTTTACTATCTTATTTTTTTCTTTTTTCCTGTATATTACTAACTTCTTCAAGACCTACTTTGTTGCTGTATCTTGTTACTTCTATCTGCATGGTTTTTTTTTTGTTTCATTACTGGTTCCTGTTATAGAAGAATATGTACGTTTCTTGGCAGGATCTTGAATTCCTCTCACTTTTAATTCTAATTTAGCCTCACCCCCTCAGCTATAGACATGCCTGTTCTTTCTTTTTAACATTTTCAATTCCGTGTTGTATATGTAATACATGCAATTCTTTGGATCTTGCATGATGGTTCTGCTCACAGTTTACACATTTTGGTTCAACCGCACTTCCATTTGGTGGCGTGTTTTCTGTAAGATCCGCAGTAAGCACACACCGGACCATTCCTACAATTTCTCTTTGTGTGTCCAAACTTACTGCCATTTTGACACTGGCAGTGGCTTTGGTATATAGGGTTTCTTAACTCTCTATTTTGTCCTAAAATTTTTATTTTTTTGAGGTAGATCTGAACCCTCAAATTTTTTTATTTTTGCTATTTTTACTACTTGTTTACTGCTCTCTTACTTGTCATGTCATACACTTCGCAATCCTCAACCTTGGGGTATCTCTTTTTGAGCGAGTCTAAAAGTATTTTCTTATTAATTGGTTCGTCCGTTTGTTATCAGGAAGTACATGGTACCCTGAATGCTGTTCATATTGTCATGCTTCTCCATTTTTTTAACATTAATAGAATCTATAATTTTTTAAAGACAAATAGTCTTCTGACTGGCTTTTTTGTTGTGGCTTCTATAAGCCAAGTCTTCTCTCTTATTTTTCTGAACGACATTTCTGCCGTTGGATGTCTATTTAGTAGAAAAATAAAAAAAAATTTCTAATTTTCAAGCCGAAATGGCCGAAAATTTGTTCTGCTTCCATAGTTAGAAAGCCTTGACCAAACTTCCACTCCCAAGAGGGAGTCAAAGTGCGTCAAGGTTGGGTCATGCCGTACTGAAGTTTCCTGGGTTTAGTAATATGGTATTAATGTTTTTAATACCCAACCTGGTCTTTGTGATCTGAGCTTCCGTTTAGAATGGTCCAAATTCCGTGCCAGAAGTCGTGGGGGTAGGTTTTTTTAAATTTTCCATAAAATAAAATTGTAAATTTCGTCCAGGATGAGGTCCCCTCTCACCAAGGAGGCCCAACTGGGGGAGGAGGCGGGAATAATGTTTACACAGTGGTAACTGCCCTGGGACACTCACCTGGATATACGCCATAACCCACAATGCCTTAAGGGTCGTCAGTCAGCCCTGAGATCGGGCCCAGCACTGCGGGCATGGCTTGACATAAAAATTTCCCCTCGCTCATCACGTCAGGGGTACTGTTAAGTTTTACGTGAAGTGGCATGCCGTCCAACTCCACCCTCCATCAAGTTAAAAGAGCAGTCAATTCAAATGTCCAAAATCATGCCAAGGTCGTCAACGAAAGAAGAAGAAGGGAAACGGGGAAAAATAAAGAAAATTTATAAGAAGATGGAGTTAAGGAGTAAAGTCCCAATGTTCAGATTGGATCCACAGCAAAGAGCATAGGCATAAAGGGGCATACTCTCTCTGCAGTGGAATCCCTAAGCCACCCCACCTCGTCAAGGAGTTGGGATCAGGGGGGTAGGGGGGGGGGGGTGAATGAACAGATATGACAAATTATATGGAAAAAAAAAAAAAAAAAAAATAGAAACAATTTTTACCTACCTGAGTAATTTAGCACACACAAATATGCGTGTTTGTCGCTGTGTGCGTGTGTATATATAACCGCCTTAAATAAGGCTTTAAATAAAAATCCACCACTGTTCCATGAATTTACAAGACGAATAAAGGTTTAAACCATAGCATATTTCGTAACGCTTTAATTCGACTAAATAATCACTTCAACGTGAAATTCATCCACTATCAATCAAATGCCGAATTTAATTGCATTCCTAGATTTGTTCAACTAGTTCCGATGTCGGTCATCAACCTTGGCGTTGTTATGCCACGTGAAAGGCCATTCCGTCCCAGGAGAATTATTCCGAATATTTGTGAAGAATCTCTCTGGAAAAAATCACCAGACTTGGAAAAGCCAATTTTAACGCTTCTAGGTCGATGATTTGTGGGCAATGAGCGATGGCAAACACAGGAAAGAGGGTGTCACCGTTTCAGTGGAGACGAGTATTCAGAGAGAGAGAGAGAGAGATAGAGAGAGATTGAGAGAGAGAGAGAGAGAGGTGGAAGAATGGTGAAAGCGTCTGATTGGAGAGGACAAACTGAAAAGAGTGAGATGAACGTCAGGAAAAAAATGTGAATGAAATAAGAGTTGAAAAAAAAAAGAGGTTGAAAAAAAATGAAATAAAGTGAACAATAATAACAGAAAATGCATAAGAAAAATACATTAGTCTCATCTCCTTGCCAGGCAACACATAAGAGACATGGCGTCACTAAATATAACGACGTCGCCACAAATTAATATGGTGTCATAACGTGTCTGCGGTGTGAGATATTGTTTTCCTAAAGTATAATTCAGTGGTCGACTTGTCTTGTTGGATGTCGTTGTTTATGGCCATTGTGAAAATACGTTCTTTTGGTTAAATATTAGTGAGTGATATCATGAAAATATTATTTTAATTTCGTTTGATTAACCTCAACTGATTATAGTATCAGAGAAACTGAGGATGAATCAAAGATACAGTTTTATGACCACAGGCATGAGAGAGAGAGAGAGAGAGATGGGAGAGAGAGAGAGAGAGAGAGAGAGAGAGAGATTCATACATATAATAAATATTGCTCTCACAAAGATGCTCTTTTTTTTTTCATTATGGTATTCAGTAAGTTGTACACGGTATATGTATATAAACATATAATGTATATATATGGTATATATATATATATATAGTATATATATATATATATATATATGTATGTATGTATGTATGTATGTATATATATATATATATATATATATATATATATATATATATCATAAATAATAATACTACATATATCAATAATCCACACCGTTAACTCACCATAATAACGGTAACATGATATTGAACTTACTTTTAATACCTCAAATTGTGTTGCATTGTCTGTCGATTTTCATCCCTTAACTCTACTTTTCGGGTATACAAGTGGACAAGACTTCTCAAGAAATTCAAGAGGAATGTTGTTTCAGGATTCAGGCATTTTTCTTGGGAATCTAGCTGACGATGTCTTGGAATTCCTTTTTTACGATTGTTTCCATGAATTTCCATAAATTTAACACAAACGAATACCGAACTTCCCGTTCAGTTATAATAGTCTAGGAGCATTAGCAAAAAACCAGACGCTCATTATAAAACTCATAATAATCAGATCTGCCTACTTCTACATTTGCTTGCATAGTAATGAACCCACCAAAGGATCCCTATTGCTATTGGATGCTGGAACCCCAAATTGTTAACCAAAATTCTGGGCGCTTCGGAACGCGCGGCGTTTATATACACACGTCAGAATAAGACTGGGGTGGCTGACTTTAACATGCCGCTTGTCCATATCCCAACTACACACACATTTTTTGGTAAACTAAACCTTATAGTTACCGTACTTAAAAGTTCAGAATTGGTTTTTCTCCATAAATTTTAAAATTTCCGTAGTATCCAACGCAGCTCGGTGTGAGAGTTTAACCCCGCATGCTTGTTGCCCAACTTGCTTGGCAAACTGTCCGTGCTAACACAAGTAAACAAGTTTAATTCCTTAGCATATCAATAACAAACGCTATACTTAAGTTATCATAGTAAAAATAAAGCAAAGCGACGCAAGAAAAACGCAAATTTCAATGTACCATAGCCAATTGGCAATTATTAAAATGCCGAGGTGCGTTTCCCCTCGCTCATCTCTGGCTAAAGGTGGAACTACTTTACTTAAACGGCGTACCAGTTTCAAATGACTCATCACTAGCCGTCTTCATTTTTTTGTGGATTGTTTTTGTTAGTTATTAGAGTCAATTTCTGGTGATATTAGTATCATTCGAGAATTTTGCAATCCGATGTAGTATCTAAGGATTACTACACAATTTTTGTTTTGTGTAGTAGAAATAATGCGATAAAAAACATATAACATCTGGAATAGTTTAATCAGAGTTCGAACTTCCATCACGCATCGCCATCATTCAAGATGGCGATGCATCACGTCGTTGAGGTCGAGGAGTAATTTATCCCATATTCGCCCTCGATTTCTAATTAGTCTTCCTTCCCGCTTTATTCTGTATACATTCTACGGGGGGCAGACGTAACTGGCTTTTGTATTACTGGCGTGTTTTGTTGAAGTGGGAGGGAAACGAGAAAGCGCCACTGAGAATTTCAGCGTGCGTAAACCCAGATGCAAGAGACGTGACACAAGGTTGCCCTCATCGCAGCCGCTGGACAATCCAACCAGTACCTTCTTCCTTCGCAACGGGTAGAGGTACGAGTTTTCACGAATTTTTGACAATTCACGAGGGTTTTAGAAGTTAGTAGAAGTTTTATTTAGCATAGTGATGTGTGCAAGACCACTGAGAAAGAAGGCCTTTTCTCTATGTTTTGTGACGTATGCACGGGTGGTAGTCCTCGACGTTGCTAGCACTGACAACGCTGCCAGACGAAGGAAATATAACAAACCCTCTGGCAAAAAAATCTATCATTTTTTTGGTCTGCCAGTTTAATTGATTTAATTTAACCGTACTTATTTTCTCGTTTACAACTACTTTAGTGGTACACCAAATAATACTTACTCGAAACACAAGTTATAAGATTAGTATAAAATGCTGAACCAAACGATTTGTTTAGTTGTTTACAATAGTCTACCAAAGAATGAACAACAGTGCATAGGTTTACATCACAAAAAACTGGTTCTTTCTACTATATGTAATGAAATAATTCTCTCTTACATACAGTCATTAGTTTTGTATTTACATATTCTAACTTTCTCTTGGCTACAATAGTTATTTTCTTGAACAACAATTACTTAATGAAAGGCGTTATTAGACCCCCATATTTGTTAATTTCAATGTTTTTCTGCAGCTTATCTATTATTTTACCTTTTGACATTTAACATTTAAATTCATGATTGTCAACCAAATGTAAAATTTTTACATTTGCATCCTGAATAAGAAGGGAGTGATTTTTTTTCCAATAGTTTAGTAAAGCTTTGAACGATATATTCATTGGATATTTGTAAAACTAAATGAACATTTTTGTTTTTTTCTCAAATGGTGTGGGGAGATAATGCTTTTAATGATAGTTTTATATGAATGTTCATTGAGTAAACATCTATATCATGAAGGTTTTTCAAAGGGCTGAATGGTGCATATGAATCGAATTCGTTTTTTCCAAATTATTGACATCAAACTGAGGTAACTTCATTGTTTTATTTATAACTTTCTGGCCAAAGCCAATTATTCCTGATATATTTTAACAATTTTTCTGAAACACACACGAGAAAGGGCATTTGTTACTCTGAAATGGGTGAGGATAACACTTTAGACAGCTGTGGAATGCTGGGAAAATAGACATTGCTTTCCCAATGATAGCATTATGATGTTACAATGCCAAAACACTGAAAAAATTATTTTTTCTAACTAGCCTATAATCACCTTAAGTGTGCAGTGCAGAACATCAGCTTTTTCTGCTTTAATTGGGATATTTGTGCAACTTAACTTTACCTGTTCAATACATAAGTAAAATGCACCCTGTTGCAGCTTCACTTTAGCCAAAGGCTGAACCAACAATATTTTTTTGCCTTATAATGAAATGTGGTATTATTAAGTACGTTAGTTTCATCCACCATCAGTATCACTATTTTTATCATTGGGTAGTAATGATTTACATTTACTCCTAATGTACATAAGAAAATTTGAATCCTTTTGTTATGATGCTGGGCAGACCTGTTTTAAAAAAACCACTCTCCTGATGGTACAGTAACTTTGTAGGGAACAACTATAGGTATAACAAAAAAACACAAATAGTACTGCTCTGATGAATAATCAAATTTATTCAGTCATAATTTGAGCTAAAATCATTGCCAAAATGAAATAATAGTTTTATAACAGTAATGTAATATATATTGCAGTGTTAGAAATACATTCAGCAGTATCAGCTCTCTGGAGTTATTGAATATCTGCTTAATGATATTTGTATCATGAACCTCTGTAGGTATCTTGAATCTCCTCCCCTAAGTGACGTACTTCATCGACATGAAAATTGCATGTACTGTACAGTTAGGCTTAACTGTAACGTAGGGCTTTGTGGCATAAGTATGGAATTTCTTTAATCTGGTACTGAAGTTTTACCTGGTGGAAGAAAGATGGTCTTTTCATATTTTTGTGTATATATGAGCACTGAAACCTAGTAATGCAAATGAGATAGGTTAGGTTTAGGGTAGTGAAATTTCTAATATAGGCTCCTGTTTTAAAACCTGTAACCCTAGAATACTATGCCAAGTCTACTTTTTATCACCCTAACCCATATAGGCCCAAAAGCTTGTCCCTTGCCTTTGACTATTGTCAATGGAAACTTGCCTATTTCCCCACACTAGCTAGGCTACACTGGAGTTCTTTTAACTTAGGGTAGCCTATACCTATTCGACTCTGTTATGCATTGGTTGACATGAATTCCTACTAAAATTCAATGTAGGCTAAACCAGTCTTTCTTTATATTGTACCTGACCTTGTTGCTCACAACTCCTACCTAGAATGCAGACTGTATTTATATTGCAGTCGAAAGTCATCCAGAGAGAAAGTTAAATTATAGGTAATACTTGTTGCAGTGAACTTATTGCCGAGTTTATCTGCTTACCACAGTAAGTTCGTCCAAAAAACGGACACTTGATGTACCCATGGCTTGCTACCTCAGATGATGCCATATAAGTTTTTATGTCCAGCTCATAAATTGAAACAATGGAACCACGAAAATACCTCGTATCCAAGTGAGGTAAGGGAAGGAGAGTCGGAAGTGAGTCGCCAGTCACTCGCGTCGGAGAGTCGGACTACCAGGGTCGACGTCATCACGTCATCACGTCACATCGAACAGGCCTTCTATTCTCAGTGGTATTGATGTGTGTAATTTAACCATTTCCCTAAAGATCCCGAAATGCAGGCCTGTACCAAGGAGGGTGTCGAACGAACAATACACGCACGCCCCCCCAACCCCCACCCCCCCCAAAAAAAAAAAAAAAAAAAATTCTGGAAGTCTATATTTTTAAGTATTTCATCTTGTAAATGCCTATATATGCAATGACATTTTTGGAAGAAAAGGTCCAGTTTTGGGAAAACGAGCCCCCAACCACCCCCCCAACGCCCATTAAAAACAAAGAAAAAAAAAAAAAAAAAAAAAGCTCTGGGTACGGGTAGTAGGGGAACATCAGAAGCGACCATATAGGTAGACACGAAAAACGCGAAGTGTGTTAGGTTCATTTTCAGCAAAGCGAATATGCAAGAAACCTCAGATATGAATTGCTTAACTACTGCTTTGCAAATGCAAGAAAATTGAAGGATGATGCCATACCGAACCAACGTTTACCTCTGCATGCTGGTGCCTCTCTTCATTCCAGGCAATTAACATCTTAACTCTAGTTTGGCTTAGTTGTTGATAAATATATTAACTCTAGGCTTATATGAAAACTTCTGCCATCTGAAGTGCATAAATGTATCTTCCGTTCTATTCCTACGTAGTAATGCAAGTAAATCATATTTGGCTGGTTAAGAATGATAAGAGCGAAATTAGGCCTAGACCTATGTGTAGTTAAGAATACCTGCAAAGGGCATATTCTAGTCATCACGAGAGAGAGAGAGAGAGAGCGTAGATTTTATTTTTATTGAAATTATTTTCATGT
>NC_061105.1:49168674-49186328 GCF_015104395.2 Macrobrachium nipponense | reverse complement strand
CTCTAATTCCATTTGGGTCGATAAATAAATTGATTGATTTCCTCTCTGCTGTTCACTCCGATCCGCTTCAAATGATGCTAACGAGATTATCGCATTCCACTGAGAGGTATAGATGTGTGTGTGTTTCGGTGATAGAAGTTCACTCTCGACGCGGTTCGGAAGTCACGGAAAGCCGTTGGTCCCGTTGCTGAATAACCACTGGTTCCATGCAACGTAAAAACACCAAACAAACAAACGATACAAATAATACCATGATGATGAAACCCCTTTAAAGGTGCGCACGACAGACTGTTTTTGTTTTATAGTAAATTAAATATTTCCAGAAGGGAGGGACGTTGCGTTTACCAGAAAGTTTCTGGAAACGTTTAGCGTAAAAATGAGAAGTCTTTTGTCTTGGTGAAAAAGACATCGTCTGCGTCTGAATAAGGAAGAGACATTTCTCCGTCAGAATGCTTCTTAATACTCGGGAGATCGTCTTTGGCAACTTTGTTGTCGATAAGCTGGAGACTGTTTTCATGGTTAAGCTTTGTAACGTTACAGAGGGAGACAGACAGAGAGGGAGTTTTATACTAAATATATAATGTTTTAACACTTTTTTAACACCCGTATTTTTCAAAAGCCGTATCAAGGACAGATTCATCATTATTTGTGGTCGTGTTGTTAATAGTAGTTTAGCTTAAATTGCTCTTGTTGTTGTTGTTGTTGTTGTTGTTATTGATATATCACGTATTTCTGTTTATCGTATTCGTTTAATTCTTGCTATTATGGGACAATATCCTCATTGCTTTGAAATTCATGAAGAAACAAATATTCAGATCATTTAAAAATCCTCTCTCTCTCTCTCTCTCTCTCTCTCTCTCTCTCTCTCTCTCTCTCTCCAATTGGAGACGTCTTGATGAGATATCTCGGAATCATCTCTTACCCAATGAGGGTCTTTGTCTCTCCTGATGAAGAGTAAATCGATGGTCTTCTCTCAAGTACTGTCAAGTGAATATCATTTACTGTAATTTCATCGTGGTAATTCATCGCATGGTAATTATATCTCATACATTTTCGCCGCATTGCAATTACATCGTAATATATCATATCGTCAGCGATTTCATCGTAAGGTTTCTTTCACGCAAGCTAAGGAAACCGCACAAACGTTCTTTGTATTACTGTTATAGTTGTTGATGGGGATCAAGTAGCCTGTTTGTTGACTTTTCCTACATAAGTAATTTCATCGTCTTAATTTTTCGTAGATTAACGATTTTTACTTGTTTTTATGCTTTTTATGATTGTCTGTTTTTAAGCATGATTTATTTTATTTTAAAAAGTGTTGGAAAATGTAACTGGGAAATCAACTGTAAAACGTTTTAAACATATCTAAACATGTTTTACTGCATATTTAGTTTCAGAACGTTTATAACTTTTCTAACAATCACCAAACAACTCTTAGTATTAATGGGGGTTTTAAATGTCTTTTTATTTTCCATTTATTCTTTTAGCGTCGATGATTATTAGTTGTTTGACGCCAGTCTTATTTTTAACTCAATTAATCAGTCTAAGAAAAAAAGAAGATAATAATGAAGGCGACATTCTTTAAAATAACTTTTTCTATTTGTATGAACTCTTGCATGGAACTTTGTTTTATAAAACTGGTTACGTTTCCATTGGTTCGTTCTTTCACAAATAGATATATAACTATTATCAATGAGCTCTTTCTTATTCCTTATGCTTACGACATACTGCAGAGGCATCTTGATGGGTTTAGTTTTAGTTATTTACAAAAACCGAAAATGTTTACCACTCATAAAACAAGTTGATTACAAAAACCGAAAATTTTTATGACAAATTTTCTTTATAGGAAAAGTCAACAAGCAGGCCATTTGCTAATAGTTAGAAAGTTAGATACTTTGATCTCATCAACAACTATAACACTAATCCTTGATGTTTTACAGAAAAACAAGTGAATTACATTTTATTGTTCATTTATTTTTTGGCATTGTGTGGTGAAAGAATCCTTACCATGAAATTACTGACGATGTGATATATTGCAATGTAATTACAATCCAGTGAAAATATGAGATGTCATTACCATGCGATGAAATTACCACCATGAAATTACCACGTTGTAATTACTGCGATGAAATTACCGGACACCAAATGAAAGAAAGTAGGAAGAGATCTCTGTAGATGACGCTTTGTAAATATATATAGAATCATATTCATTATGTAGAATACACAGACATATATAATTATATATATATTATATATATATATATATATATATATATATATATATATATATATATATATATAAGATGATACCAAGTAAACTTCACATATACGTAGGCATATATAGCAGTGGTATGTAATTGGATGGTTCATGCACATATTTGTAAACACGTATTTATGCTTTCATATAGTATGTGATTGCAGTTTTTTTCAAGTTATGTGTACTTGTTTATATTTATATAATACATCCTGGAAGCTGATGGGTATATAATCATTAGAATCACTACAAAAATATTATTCCACATAAGAGCACGTGGAGTATGTTTGATTCATTGTATATTTCTTACTTTCAGGTCATTTGTAGTGCCCCACCCTTTTTATGAATCACTTTCCATCAAAGTCAACTAAGGTCGTCCAACACCGCAGTAGAGAAGGTTCAGAGAAAGGTCAAGATGTCATCGCAGTCTGTGTCTAGGTCAGTCAAGGTCGGTTTCTTGTTGGGCTTCTTTTCTTGTCCATCAGATTTTAGCTTTCTGTATTTTCTCTGGCCTTATATTTCTTCCATATTACGCCAGTCCTAAGGTGGGGAGGAGTGACCTTTCTGAGATAAAATGGCTAAGTTAATCAATTTTCCAGAAAGACAACAATTTGAAGCTTTCAGGGTCAAACATATCCCCTTTCACGGCAAAAAGTGCCGAGGGTTCTGAGAGAAATTAAGCGAGATGTTTCTAACTAGGCATGATTTGAATTCTAATGAAAGAACCCAGCTCCTCTCATGACTTTTTTTTTTTTTTTGCATTCTTGTGAGAAAGATACGGGCAAAACATTGCAGATTTGAAGATATCCAAAAGAAATGGAAACTTACATACGTTTAAAATATTTTATATATTGTACATTTTTCGTTTTCCATGGCCTTCATTTTTTTTTCATCTCGTTAGTCGAAGCGTTTTAGGCAGAGAATATTCAATAATCACTATCCCAAGTTTCCTGACGCTTTTGAAAGGTGGAAGGGGGCGGGGGGGGGGGGGGGGGGGGGGTGGGGGGGTGGGGGGGGGGGGGGGGGGTTGAGAAGGGGGATCCCTTGCAAATGGTATTATGGATTCTAAAAAATAAGTCTCTCTCAATCTCTCTCTCTCTCTCTCTCTCTCTCTCTCTCTCTCTCTCTCTCTCTTGCACATTTTGAAATAACCCACCTGGAAAAAGACGAGCGATTTAATTACATCTTGAAAGAGAATAAAATCGCTTTGATAGCAGAGGCATCTCGAAGCCTCGTGTGATATGATTAGGTTATTGAATTTATGTTCGTTCTTGTGGCACTAATGCATCGATTGAATAACCGAAGGACGTTCCTTATTTCTTTTCAAAACTAGAAAAATAAAAGCTTTGATTATAGAATTAAAAACGAAGTGGTAACATGTCCTGATGATGGTGATTATGAACATGACATGATATAAACATGGCTGCATGCATTACGTAAAACCCACACTTGAATGAAAATGACCCATGAAAAAATATTGGACTTTTCTGTCATTGCCAAGATGGGTCTTTCTCTGCTTTGATAAAAGCACTGTGGCTTTACTTTCTCCTTCACTTGGAGGGACGAATCTTGTGATTTATACTCTTAAGGTCTTTTCTTCCATTTTCACTGGAAATAATTTTTTTTTACTCTCACGAAAATTATTTTTCATTTCTTGTTTTATCCTTGTTTTCTGAGTGATAAACATGATGATTGAATAAAAGATTTACAGCAATCGTAAACCGCCGACAACTACTTCTGTAACAGAAGCAACAATACTTACATCCCGTTTTATTGCACCAGCCATTAAATATTGGCAGCTGATATCACTGAGGCTAATCGTGATTCGCGGAGGATCATGCTGAGCTCCCACCATTGGTTATAGTGAATCGGCTGTGGACTTTTACCGTCAGCTACAAAAAGACTTGCGATATGATACTTTTACTTGTGCTAAACAATAGGAAATACTACTACTACTACTATTACTGCCATTATACTACTCATGATCAGTCTATCGGCCCAAATAGGAAAAGGGACAACACATTCCAGCCAAAAATTCTGGATGGGATAGACGCTGGGAACGAGATCATTTGATTTGGAATTTCATTTAATTTTAGATCCGTAGACCGTGCTTTCAGATAATTCTTAAATGCATTCACTTGGAAAAGAAGTTAACTAAGACAGAGGAATCTCTCTCTCTCTCTCTCTCTCTCTCTCTCTCTCTCTCTCTCTCTCTCTGGTGATATTACTTCTTAGAAATGGTCCCAAGGTGAAATAATACGAACAGGAATTATGAAAATGATTCTGCAATTTAGGAGACGATTGGATGGGAAATATTTCGTTTTATTATCCATCTAGTTTAATGAGGAAAAACTGACTCTAAATTAAAAGGATAATTAGTGTGATAGTGGTTTTTCAAGAGTAAGCGTACAGAAGCATTATCCAGTATTATTTACTTAGGCGAAGTTACTTTAACAAAGACTCTAATCAAGTTATGGGGAGGCAATTTTTTCACCCTTGGCTTGATATTAAGAAAATATATCCCGATAATGGATTCACGGATTTTGAAGAAACATGGTGAATAAACGAATAAAGTTTGGTCGATGTCAAGGAAATTTGAATTTGTCACCAGAGAACCATTTTGCTCTTTCCTCTATTTACTCTATTTACTTGGAGTTGTAAGAAATTATTTCCTTGCTCATTGATTGAAAAGTAAAAGTCGAAGGTCGAAACATATGAACTAACTAAAGATCTGTAGGTTAATTCGATTTGTGTTCAGTGAATAAATGACTAAGTAAACACACACACACACACAAACACACACATCCGCACACACACACACACACACACACACACACACATATATATATATATATATATATATATATATATATATATATATATATATATATATATATATATATATAAAGGTCTGCAAAAGTATGAGGGTTACTTTATGTTTATTGTAAAAAGCCAGAGAACAATAACAAGATATTTACTTCAGCATAAAGCGTCAAGAACTCTGCAAAGTTTGTTTAATTTCTGGATTAGAGAGAGAGAGAGAGAGAGAGAGAGAGAGAGAGTAGAGAGAGAGAGAGAGAGAGAGAGTGTTTTATTCAGTACGCAGCTTGAAACTGTTCACATATCGAATTCTGCGTCCCCTTACTCATTTTCTTTATTCCAGGGGTTGGTGGGTCATGAAGCTTTGGCAGAGAGAGAGAGAGAGAGGAGAGAGAGAGAGAGATTCTATATACCAATGACCTTGGGAAGTCACACAACTATTGCATACGTTTTGAGTGAAAGACTTCGGTTTCTCAAAGGTTTCCTTTCTCAAGGTAATGTTGGGTAGACCAACAAGCAGACGCCACCGGTGCCCTAAGACACATACTTACGTCGTATATCTGGTCGAAAGGGGTCACCGTCGACTCCTTTCAGTCGCCTTCTTTTTTATTTTTTTGGCCCTTGCCCTCCCTGCGTTTGACACTTGGTCATCCCAGGTCACAAGGGGCTGTGTTTTTCGTTCTTTCCACACTTCTTGACCCTGACTTTCCTTTTGTGATTTATTAGTGACAAGTAGTCATTGAAGTTATCGTTTACGGTGGTATTTATGTTCGGTATATAGCGTTATTTGAATATATGTATTAAAGTTTTACAGTTCGTATTTTTTGTGTATAACAACGTTCAATATGTGAAAATGATGTTTCCAGTCCTGTAAAAGTAAATAATCTATTAAAGACACAATATAGATTAAATTTTAAAGTCAAATTTAAAAAGGAAACGGAGAGGAACTTTTGTTTTTTAAATTAATTATTTTTCATATCAGTATTTGAAGTTTTATTATTTTTATAGACTCGATTCTAGTGTGCAACTTTGTAAGTTATTTTTGAAAAAATAAAAAGTATAAATTAGAACGGAAATATCGTCCACTTGCAAAAGGTAATTCGTAGGAGGAAGACCACATTTCGAAGTCCTTCGGGCGCTTTCAACATTTTTATCGCATTTTCTTCGATTGCCTACTTGTTTTCTCTCTCTCCTTTCTCTCCGGGGTTCCACATATTCTATATCCATTTGTTATTTTTCCTCCAAAGGCTCTCAAGTTTGTGTGAGGTAGAGGGGGGGAGGGGGGCGGGGGGGTCGATGGGTCTGAGGGTGCCTCCAGTACAGAATTCTTTTCGCTCTGTCCAGAGAAACTTCCCGAATAGATTCGGAGATATGTCCACCCCAGTAGTGCCTCAGATTCTGATCATTTTTATTCCATCGCTAAGACTTGATTCAAGAAACCCTGAGCTCCGCCCAATCCGCTATACACAGTCAAACCCACAAGGGAATTCTTCCCTTGAAAAGTTATCTCGTTAGAAAGTTTTTCTGTTTCCTCTTTTACTGACGGACCCTTAAAAGTTCTAACTTTTCTCTCCATTAACAAATTTCTTTTGGCACATTTGTATGTATTATATATATATATATATATATATATATATATATATATATATATATATAAATATATATATATATATATATATATATAATATATATGTGTGTGTGTGTGTGTGTGTGTGTATGTATGTATATGTACGTATGTATGTATGTATTATGTATCTACGTGCACAATATTGTTCAGGTAATTCACTTTATATCGTTTTATCAGGTTTTATTTACCCGTAGCACAGAATAAGTAAACAATATCAGTAAAGGAAAATCTTTGAAACCGCCTTCCCTCGTGAATGTTGCGTTTTCGTGCTGATTTCTTGCAAGAAATTCAAGAAGAAAATAAATTTTCTTTTTCTGAATTTAATGGTCTGTGCTTTTAGTTTTTTTTTTTTTTTTATTTGTGTTGCCAATATCAGTTTTACGCTATTTCATTTCTATTATTCCACTATGTATTTACATCTTAGTTTTGATTTTATTCTCTCTCTCTCTCTCTCCCTCTCTCTGCTCTCTATCTCTTTCTCTCTCTCTCTCTCTCTCTCTCTCTCTCACGAACGAAGAAGAGGACATTACCTAGACAGTATTTGTTTTGGGTAACAATATGATGATCTTTTTGTTTTTATTTTCCAAATAAAATTGAGAACTTTTCTTGTTATGATCGCGGAATAATCATGAGATTATTCCCTCGTGTCAGTGGAAATTCGTTCATTCATGGAAGGAAAATAGCCACAAACAAATCAGCCATTCAGTAAAATGAGACAAAAGCCGATGGATTCAAATATTAAACACTAGTAGTCTGATAGGCTGCTTGGCAAGGATCGAAGTATTATTATTACTATTACTATTATTATTATTATTATTATTATTATTATTATTATTATTATTATTATTATTATTATTATTATTATTATTATATTTTTATGCGGTGATGATGAGACGATAACATGAACTTCAGTTTAGTAAACGGGGCCGATGACGTTTTTGTTTTTTTGAAGATGCCGTTCGCGCAGAGGCGAGGGAAATTTTCATGTAGCCAGCAAAAGATTTTGAGAAATTTAAGCTCTCGTCAGAAATGACATTTAGGTAAGCAAAAGAATTATTATGAAAATTACGAAAATGATGAATAAATATTAAACAAATTCAAGAGGGGTTAATTTAAGTTGAAAAGTACACAACAGAAATATTCTGAAGGAATTCTTTAATCGCATGGTAATTAATTAAGACCTACAAGGATTGGCTGACGTATAAAAAGCAAATACGGAACAGTGGTGAAGTTAAAATTGTAAAGCAATTATTCTAATGACCCTCGGTGCCATTGCAGTACTACATAGAATATACATAATAGTGATAACTGGTAGGCATTCGATCATATATAAAGATATATATGTATAACTGAATCACGAAAGTTAGGAACGTGATAAATCAATAAATAAGGGTATATGCCACAAGGGAAAATAAACAACGGAGTTTCCGCGAGATCTTTCGACGTTCAAACGTCCTTTACTTAGCAGAACTGACTTACATCAGAATGACAATACACGAAAGGTCGTATAACTGAGAGATAGGGATTATAAAGTGATTAGTACCTAGAATCCGACACACCTGGAAGATGAGTAACCTTCCCAAACAAGCAAAAACATGGGTACAATTAAAAGTTTCAGACAATCTCCTCAGACACAACGACAAGACAATTAAAGGATTATTATAGGTGACAGCTATTCAGAACTTTGGTAAACAAAAACATATTCACAATACATATTCACAATACATATTAAACATACATATACAACAAAGATATCTCTAAGGCATCTAATTTTAATTTAAGTCTATAATTATATCTTTGAGGTCATTCTTAAACATGTTACAAATACAAGGGTCTAAATGAAACAGGCCACGACTAATATTGAAATTACAATGAGAAGTAAGTTGTATTAAAGCAGATTCTAAAGATTTCGTAATAAGACATCTTTTGACCTTGCAATTACTGAACTACCAATCCAATTTATTCGGTGGTTGTTTTCACTTAAATGAATGAATATTGCCTTAGATGTTTGCCCAGTTTTGACAGAATATTTATGCTGGCTTAGCCTTACTTCTAAGCTTATGCTCGACTGTCCGAGATAAAATGAGGGACAATCTATACATGGAATTTTATATATTATGTTGTTGCTTTCTCTGGGGTCATTTTTTATTAACATTACCTTTTAGTGTGTTATTATAGGAAAAACAAGGTTGACCTTAAAGGTCTTTTTAGCAATGATTTAATGGTTTCAAATCCGTTAAAATAAGGGAAACTGAGAATGTTCTAAGAATTTTCTTTCTCTGTGTTACTTAGACTATAAACCTTTTGTGGGCTTTATTATAACAAATATCTAATATATGTGAAGGATAACATAAATCCTTTCCGTATTTGAATACACAATATATATATATATATATATATATATATATATATATATATATATATATATATATATATATATATATACTGTAAAGGAATATTGATTTATTGAATGTAAAAATTGCAGAAAAGGTTGTTAAAATTGATATTAGCATAGAAAAAAAGTGTGTACACTAGACAACAGATGGCAGTAGCGCTTGGCGTAGGCGGTAGTCGCCAAGGATAATGTATCGAAACAATGATATTGGTCCATGGATGTCTAGCGTGAGTCTGGTATATAAAGGCCAAAACGACGATTTTCGTTGGAGCTGAAACAAACAAGTGATTATAATAGTGTATCAAGTTTTGAGGAAAATATGGTAATGTATTGTTTATCCATTTGGACGTTTTTCTTGTGTGATGTAACGTTGGTTGCCACTAACTTTTTGATGTTACAGTGTTAATTATGTTGTGTTGATGTAAAGCTTTGTGACTTGGGTATTATACTGTAAAATGCAGTGATTAGTGATGAGTAGTCTTGATGAAGTGTTGTATGGCGAGTCTTTGCTTTTGTGCAATGCGTCCGTAATTTGTTTAATGTTCTGTTTGTGACTTTAATTTCCTTACTGACTGTTATTAAGTACATTTTAAGTTATAGTGGGTTGTCACTGTTTCCTGATATATTCTCCTCGTAAATCCTTACCGTAGAGAGAGATTTTTTTTTTTTTATTACATGGGGGCCTGTCGAACGAAACCCGAACGTATCCCTACTCAGTTTTTGCTCATTCTATCGAACGAAACTCGAACATATCCATACTCAGTGTTTACTCATTCTATCGAACGAAACCCGAACGTATCCTTATTAATTGTTGTCTTTATTTATGTCGAGCGTATTCGACCATAACTTGACGTATCCCTACTGTTAATTGCTTTTCAGTACTTCCATAGTACTTTAGAGAGGGGGAGAGTTGTGATAGTGTTAGTGCTATAATATTGTCTTGCTGCGTTATTTTTGAGCAGGTTATTAAAGATGTTTGATTTGAAAGATTTCATACGTAGTCCTAGTGGTGAAAAGTTAGAAGGTATAACTAAAATAGACTGGATTGTTCTAGCTAGGTACTATAATGTAGAAGTATCAGAATCTGCAAGGAAGCAAGAAATCTCAAATAAAGTAAGTGAGGCGCTAATGACTTTAGGCATTTTGTCTGATAAGGAAGGGTTTGTTTACTAATGAGTTGGGAAGGCAAGAAACTGATAGCCAGCAAAGCGCTAGTGAGAATAATACAGAAGGTAGTGCAAGTGAAGAGGAAGGTGCCAAAGCCGTACGTGAAAAAACAAAGTCACGCAAGGTTAAACCAAAAAAGTCCAAATTTGTTTATGAATGGGATGTGTGTTTAGCAGAATGCAGATTCATTTGCAAATAGTTAGATTAGAGAATGAGAAAGCTGTTGAACTAAAGAAGTTAGTTAAAATGAGAGAGCTGAAAGGTTAGGAAGGTAGAAGCTGAAGTTGAGCAAAAAAAGATGAAGTTGAGCAAAAGAGATAGAGCTAGAGATGAAGAAACTTGAAGTAGAAGAAAAGTCCAGAGAAATAACCAAAATCTTTTAGAATAGACAATGCAGTAAAAAGTGTACCAATTTTTGTTGAAAATGAGTGGATGCATTTTTTTTACAATTTGAGAAAGTAGCAGAACAGCGTGAATGGCCGAGAACAAACGTCATGGAGCACGTTGGTTCAAACCTCCTTTGAGAAAGAAGGCTAGGGAAGTATTTGCTGCCTTATCTTTATATGATTCTAAGGATTATGAGAGAGTTAAATCCGCAGTTTTGAAGAAACTTATGAATGGGTGCCAGAGAGGTATAGAGAGAAGTTCAGAAGCTGGTATAAAAAGAGCACGTCGTACTCATATGGAGTATGCACGGGAACAACGCCTGTGGTATGATAGGTGGATGAATGCCCGAGAAGTTAATGGTGATTTCGGTAAACTTCAGGAACTTATCTTGCTTGAGCAGTTCAAGGATGGTATTAATCCACTTATTAAAACATATTGGATGAACGTGATGTAGATAATGTGGATGAAGCCACTAGATTGTCTGATAATTATGCATTGACCCATAAGCTATATAATACTGACGTCACTCCTAAAATTGGAAGGTTAGGCAGAGTTTGGGAAGAGCAGCAAAATTACAAGGCACAAGGTAAGACTACGAGTTCACAGGTATCATCTCGTGGAGTCTATAATAAATCCTTTAATAGAGTGGTAGAGGGGCGAAGTCGATATAATTCTGGTCCTAGTGTTAGTGCTGGACAAGCAGGATACAGTGTAAATAATCAGTTTACACCTAGTTACCAAAATATAGGCGAAAATTTTAGAGATTTTGTATGTTTTCAGTTGTGGCAAACCAGGACACATCAGTAGGAGTTGTCCACATCGCACAATAAACCGTCCAATTCAAGTGGTAAATAAAGTTGAAGATAAACCTGTACATTTTAAGGATGATCATAACCTGAAAATACCATTGCATTGTTGATCAACCACAAGCATGTGGTGACAGAGGTCCTGTTGTTTGCTTCTCCCCTTAGGCCAGGTAAGAGGTATTGTAACGATAGCATCGACAGTAATAATATATGTAATGTTGATGATATCTAGGTTTACAAAATAGGTAACAATGATGTTCAAAATGTTAGTAATGTTGGTTGTATTGAGAATATTGGTAAAAGGAAATGGAGTGAGATTACCTGAAAGAGAATCCACATCCAAAGGTACTGAATTGTATGACCCTTTTTATGGGAGATGGTTGGTTACACCTCCCTTTTGTTGAAAAAAGGAAGTAAGGGTGGTTAAGAGATACCGGAGCGGTACAGTCTGTAATGATAGAAATATGTATGACCAGTGGAAGGATACTGGAGAGTATGTACTTCTGCGTGGGTTTGGACCTGAGTTTTCAGCTCCATTAGTAGAAGTAAGGTTAGAAACTCCGTTAATTTCGGGATATGTTAAAATTGCTTTGTGTGAGAGAAATCCCAGTGTCAGGAGTAGAGTAATTCTTGGAAATGATGTATGTGGAGACAAAGGTTTTTGGTAGCAGTAATCCAATTTTGACAGAAAAAACCCTTTAATTCTTCATTTATTACAGAAGTTGAATGTACATTTCCAAACTTATTTCCTGCTTGTGCAGTTACTACAAGAAGTAAGAGTGCCGAGGAAAGGTAAATGATGACGACGGTTGGATTTACAAAACTTGTTTAAAGATGGTCCGGGGGAAACACTACAAGTAAGTAAAGTCAGTACTCCTTTGCGAATGCTGAAAGTTAATAAGGGAGAATTTGTTAAATCTCAAATTGAAGATGATAATTTTGAAGGTAATTAGAGATAATGCCCTTGTTGATATAAATGATATCGAGAAGGAAGGCAAGTGTTACTTTTTAAAGGATGGAATCCTAATGAGGAAGTTCAAGAGGTAGAAATGTTAATGATGTTGTAGAACAAGTGGTCATTCCAAGTAGTTATAGGAATTTTGTTCTAGGTATTGCTCATGACTGTAGTTATTCTGGTCATTTAGGTATAAACAAAACCTATGAGAAATTATTAAAGTATTTTTTTTGGCCTAAGATGCGGAAAGATTGTAGTGAATATTGTAAAAATTGTGATTTATGTCAAAAAGTAGGTAAAGCTCAACATGACCCTAAGGTGATGCCATTGCAACCCATTGAAGTTCCAGGAGAACCCTTTGAGAAACTGGTTTTGGATTGTGTAGGACCTCTGCCTAGGTCTAGCAAAGGTAACGAGTATTTGCTGACAATTATGTGTAGTGCTACCAGATTTCCAGAGGCTATTCCTTTAAGAACTGTGAGTGCTGATAAGATAATTGAAGCGCTTAACAAGTTCTTCTCACTGGTAGGTTTGCCAAAAGAAGTTCAAACCGACCAAGGAACCAACTACGTCTAGAAAGTTTACCTCATTTTTAGCCTGTCAGAATATTAAGCATTGTTTATCGTCTCCTTATCACCCACAGAGCCAAGGAGTGGTCGAACGATTTCATCGAACCTTCAAAACCATGCTTCGCACGTACTGTTGTGAAAATGAAAAGGAATGGGATGTCTACATACCAATGTTGCTATTTGCCGTTCGTGATAGCGTACATTCATCGTTGGGTTATTCTCCTTTTCAGTTAGTATATGTCCATCAGGTAAGGTCACCCATGGAGGTGATAAAGAATCAGTTGATTTCAGATGAGAAGGATTCTATCACGTTACAAGAAATGAAGGAAAAAAATAAAAAAACTATGGAAAGTAGCACATGAGAATCTTAAAGTAGTACAAGAAGAGATGAAAAGAAACTACGACAAAAAGGCTGCAAAACGTCAACTCGACATAGGAGATAAGGTTCTAGTGTATCTCCCTACAGCTGGTAAGGTTTTTAACCAGAAGTTATATAGGACCTTGCACGGTGAAGGAAAAAAGTAAGTGATGTTAATTTATCGAATTCAATTTCCTACAGGACGGAGGAAAGTTAAAACTTTCCATATTAACAAATTAAAGAAGTATAACAAATCCAGTGGAGTGTTGTCAATTACAAAAGAGGATGATGAAAAAGACGTTGAATGAAAAAATTGAACTTAGATTAAAAAATACAGATTATTTGAGTGATGATGAAAAATTTAGGAAGTTATGTATTCATTTATCTGATGAACAGCAGCATGATTTTAAAGTGCTAATTCAAAACTTTTCAGATCTATTTTCAGACCATCCTCTAAAAGGATAAAAGGAGTACAACATAAAATCAGGTTGAGAGAAGAGACTCCAATAAGTCAGTCGTCCATACAGAATGTCGCCGAGGCAACAACAACAGTTAAAGACCGAAGTTGCTTATTTACTGAAACACGGACTAGCAGAGGAAAGCCATAGTGAATAGGCTAGCCATGTATTCTAGTCGACAAACCTGACGGAAGTGCAAGAATGTGTACAGACTATCGGAAGGTAAATAATGTAACTATAAAAGATTCATATCCTAATGCCCAGAGTAGAAGATATAATTGATAATGTAGCAAAGTTTCCTTTTTTAAATAAAATTGATTTATTGAAAGGATACTATCAAATTGAGTTAGACAAAAACAGCAGGGATATTGCTGCATTTGTTACACCCCATGGACTTTATAATTATAAGGTAATTGCCATTTGGTTTATGTAATGCACCTCTGACTTTCCAACGTCATATGAATATATCTTGAAGGATCTCGAAGGTGTATTTGTTTATTTAGATGACATTATTATTGTTGGAGAAACCTGGGAAGATCACATTAAAAAAGTATATGATGTTTTTTAAGAGGTTATTAGAGTTTAATGTTACGATAAACCTTGCCAATGTGAATTTGGAAAAACTACTGTTCAATATTTAGGACATGAAATAGGAAGTGGCCAAGTGAAACCTGTTGATTGTCATATTGAGGTCATAAAGAATTTGACCCTCCCTACATAAACTAAACGTGGAGTGATGAAATTTTTGGGAACAGTGGGGTATTACAGGAAATTTTGTAAGAACTTTTCAGATGTAGCCTACCCATTAACAGAGTTGCTGAAAAAGGATGTGAAGTTTGTGTGGTCAAAGGAATGTGACGATGCCTTTAATAAACTTAAGCTCATGTTAATGTCTAAGCCAGTACTGAAATCCCCAGACTTTAATCTACCATTCAAGTTACAGGTAGACTCCAGTGAAGTAGGAGCTGGCAGTGTATTATTACAGGAACATAATGGTGTTTTACACCCTGTATCTTACTTTTCAAAGAAATATAATAGCCACCAGTTAAATTACAGTATTGTTGAAAAAGAAGCTTTAAGTTTAATTTTGAGTTTAATGCACTTTGAGATATACTTGCTTAACAGTAACTTTGAATAGACGTATATACTGATAATAACCCTTTAACCTTTATTAATAAATGTAAGCACAACAATAAGAGAATTTTAAAAGATGGTCTTTATTTTTGCAACCATTCAAACTAAATATTCACCATATAACAGGCAAAGAAAATGTCATTGCAGATTCTCTCTCTAGATCTGTTGATTATTTAAAGGAAAGTGCTTGTTACCAACGTCGTGGCAGTCTCCGACAGTTGCTAAATGGAAGTAGCTAATGTTTAAGACTGTAAGAGTGAAAATTCAGAATGGACTGAGGAGAGAGCCGCTGAGTTAAAAGGGGGGGGAATGTAAAGGAATATTGATTTATTGAATGTAAAATTGCAGAAAAGGTTGAAAATTGATATTAGCATAGAAAAAAAGTGTGTACACTAGACAACAGATGGCAGTAGCGCTTGGCGTAGGCGGTAGTCGCCAAGGATAATGTATCGAAACAATGATATTTGGTCCATGGATGTCTAGCGTGAGTCTGGTATATAAAGGCCCAAAACGACGATTTTCGTTGGAGCTGAAACAAACAAGTGATTATAATAGTGTATCAAGTTTTGAGGAAAATATGGGAAAAATAATGGTAATGTATTGTTTATCCATTTGGACGTTTTCTGTGTGATGTAACTTGTTGGTTGCCACTAACTTTTTGATGTTACAGTGAATTATATGTTGTGTTGATGTAAAGCTTTGTGACTTGGGTATTATACTGTAAATGCAGTGATTAGTGATGAGTAGTCTTGATGAAGTGTTGTATGGCGAGTCTTTGCTTTTGTGCAATGCGCGTCCGTAATTTGTTTAATGTTCTGTTTGTGACTTTAATTTCCTTACTGATTGTTATTAAAGTACATGTTAAGTTATAGTGGGTTCCCTGTCACTGTTTCCTGATATATTCTCCTCGTAAATCCTTACCACAGAGAGATTTTTTTTTATATTACATATATATATATATATATATATATATATATATATATATATATATATATATATATATATATATAATATGTCCTGTGTGTGTTTGTGTAAATTGAGTTCTAGCACTCTTTGATGATTTAGATGTATTATAACTAATCAATCATTCCGGCTGAGTTGAGCCAGAACTCATTGATTGCAGCTGCTAACGACTCCCCAGCGTAGCCTACCTTGTTATGCGGTGAGTGCAGTCATATACTATTCAAGCCTTCTGGAACAAGACGGTTCCCTGGGGCCGCGTGAGACGAGGGTTGGGGGGAGGTGGTGGTGTTGCGATGACGACATTGCGGTGTCCCATAGGCCCTCAGCTGCAACCTCTTTCATTCCCTTGATTGCAGTTGTTCCCTTTCTTCCATCTGACTTACTAGCCTCAACCTAACAATTGTTCCCCGTTTGCGGGGTATGGGCCATCAATGCCACCTCTTGCGGTGCACTGTAGGCATTACGTTAAGGTCCTTTGCAGCGTGCCTTCGGCCCCTAGCTGCAACCCCTTTCGTTCCTTTTACTTTACTTCCTTTCATATTCTCTTTCTTCCATCTTACTTTCCACCCTCTTCTAACAATTGCTTCATAGTGAAACTGCTTTGAGATTTTCCTCCTTTTTTGAGACATGAGACAGCCACCCACCCCCTACAAACCAGCTTGTCCGCCCTGGATGGTGGCGGGATATGTAGGGGAGACATCCAGTCTCCTCCTGCAAACCTGTTTGTCCGGTTGGGATAAGTAGGGGGTCGGAAGAGTAGGGAAGACAGCCGCACCAAGTTTCACAAGCTACTCGATAACTTCGAACGCCCACTTAAAGCACCATCGATTTTTTTTTTTTTTATCGTTTATTAGCATTTCATTTATGTCAAACCCAAAAATTTTAAAGAAATAATTGACCCAATTGAACATAATTATGCGTCAATCAACTCTAGCACTATCACAATCAAAATGTTGTTAATTGCTCCCGATTATGAGCATCTGTTAATGCTGAGGTACATTAGACTTAAATAAACCGTACTATGTATTCCTTTGACATAAATAAACTCTATGCATTCCTTAGACTTAAATAAACTGTACGTATTCCTTAGACTTTAAAAATTTAAAAAACTATATGTGTTCCTTGACTTAAATAAGACTCTAATTATCCTTAGACTTAAAAATAAACTGTAGTATTCATAACCAACTAGATACATAAAGTTACTATCCTAACCGTAAGCCAATGATGTTCTTAACCTAAATAAAAATTTCCCTTATCAAATATTTTAAAAATGGATCCTTCGTCAAATGTGATTTGATAAATCGCCCAAAAACCATATTCAGGGAGTGATGGCAAAACGTACATGATATTCCAGTGACAACGACCGTGAGTTTCCAGTCCATTTGAAGTTCTCAGAGGAACAATTATTCAAAATCATTTGTGACATTTCTTCTCGAACTTCTGTTGCAGGGGATCGCCCCCCCCCCCCCCCACCCCGCCCCCCAACCCCCCCCCCCGCAACCCCCCACCGCATTGATGAGATGCATTGCCTTCATTTTGAGGATGAAATGAATTGATCAAGTTGAAGCGTCTTCTCTGAAATGGACGACCGAGAAATTATTGTATTTGGTTTTGGGTAAAATCTCTTCATTTAAGAGAAGAAGTTAGTTATATACGGTATATTTGATGAAGTTCCGGACGGAAGTTAGATTCTGTTTGCCTTAAATATCTCCCTCATTCGGACCTACTGAAAAGTACGTGAAAATACTCGCGCGTGCGTAC
>NC_061105.1:49148674-49163674 GCF_015104395.2 Macrobrachium nipponense | reverse complement strand
CCTCTCACACTTCATCTTCTGTTTTGTCTCAAGACTTGAACAGAACAAGTCGAAATTACTTCCGAAAAGAAAGTTCTGTGAACTACGTTTGTTTCATTTTATTTTTATTCTTATTTCGTTTCATAAGAACTGTTTATTTTTAAAATTCCAGTTTGAAGGATTTTACAGTTTTTAGTTTCATTAATGTTTTTAATATCTTTTCTTGAACGAGTCTTGAGATGCATTTTTTCAGATGGATAATAAGCTTGCTATATTTTTCTAACAGGCCGCGAGGAATTCATCTCAATCTAATTTTGCATATAAACGGCAGTTTTAACGCACTTTCAAAATGCATTTTCCTCGCATAAGTAAGGAATATCAAACACCATTTAATTTCATTTCGATCTTACACGACGTAAAGGATCCGTCTTTTTATGCTGAATTTTCCCTCTTTCCCTACACTTAACATCTCCCTGTCCCTCAACCAGGCAACTGGTTTTATTCCATCCCATCCATCCTCAGGGCCCAGTTATTCTGTAATAGTGGTTGATGAGGTTCGCCAGCAAAAGAATGAGGTTCTTTTATCTTTAGTAATGTTATATTTCTCTCAGTCGAAGATCCCTAACATGTTATCGAATATAGGACAAGTTTTTTTATTCTTTTTTTTTATTTATTTATTTTTTAGTCTGCAGAAGCCACGACGGGGATGCCTGTGATCAATAATGACATTTTTATCAGCTGCCCAATGAACTTAGTTCCTCACTTACTGGCAGTCACTTTTATTGTGCCCTGACTCTGAACGCTTGGGCTAACGAAAACACAAGTGGAGTTTTTCTGATAACGTTTTGTTCTCCATCGCTATTATTATTATCTTCTCAGTTCATTGTGTTCCTCATCATTGGAGTATTTTTTTAATCCCATGTTTTTTTTTTTCCTTCTTGTTATTCACTCGTGAATAGAACTGTATATTCCCCGTCATTTTTCCTACTTTTGATTTGAGGAAGGCGGTGACGCAGACAATTATTATTCTCTTGAATATAAAAGGGTGAAAATATAAAAGATGGAACTGCAAGAGTAATAAAGTGAAAGACGATAAAGAGAAGACGGCAAGAGGCGTTCGATGCCTTTATCATCAATCAAACTTTTGTGGATGATATAGAAAGGGTGTTGAAGACCGAGGGAGGAAATAAGTGAAAGGAGATCATACATAGGCGCTTTCATGCTGCTCGCTGTTTGTCTGCCACTCTATGCATCTTTGCCAGTGGATATATATATATATATATATATATATATATATATATATATATATATATATATATATATATATATATATATAAATATATATATGCGTGAAGCTGGAGGAAGGAATAAAAGGAGTTGACCGAGTGCTTTCGTATATTTTTCACACCTTCTCAGGGTCATGTGATATAAAAATTCATTATTTGTTACAAAGACACCTCTGTGGCAGCAATACATAAACATAAAAAACTGTTGTAACTACTATTTAAAAAACTAACTGTCTAAAAAATGTTGTTCACAAGTAGTCATCATCTAGTTTATACATTCCGGGGCTGCTGTTAATCAAATCTACACGATTTTTCTTTATTATTATGATTCGGACAATATATCGTTTGTGAGTCTTTACAGAACATGATCTCTTCACTTCTTTCCAGTTCTTAATAATGTGGTTGCACTCATTCGTATATATATATATGACATATATATACATATATATATATTATATCATATATAGGATATTATATAATATATCTATATATAAAATATATATACATACATATATACTATATATATATAATATATTATATAATATTATAATATATATTTATTTAATTTATATATATATTATAATATATTTTATATATATATATATATATATATATATATATATATATATATATATATATATATATATATTATATAGATATATATTATATATGGCAAAGATGCCGTCTTCTCTCCATCGTCTTTCACTTTTATTGCTCTTGCAGTTCCATCTTGATATTTTCACTCATTTATACCCAAGAGAATAATAATTGTCAGTGTCATCGCCTTCTTTAAATCACAAGAAAGTAGAAACAATGAGGGGCGGGGAATATACACAGTTCTATTACGAGTGAATACAAGAATAAAAAAAAAAACACATACACACAACGGGTGGAAAATTACTCTAATTATGACGAGCACAATGGACTGTTTTCTAAGATTATAATAGCGATGGAGAAAAAAACGTTATCAGAAAAATTCCACTTGTGTCTTCGTTAGCACAATATAAGACCGTATCGTGCTTCTAAGAAATCAGTAGGAGGATCCGCAGTAATATTCTTGTTTATCCAAACGAAATATATTTGTGGAAATCAAAGTCCAGAGGAGGATGTACGAAAGCTATAATCTTTGTAAATATTTCCACAAATATATTTCGTCTGGATAGACAAGAATATTACTGTGGATCCTCCTACTGATTTTCATATAGCACGATACGGTGTTTCAACATATTGCCATATATATATATATATATAAATTATATATATAATACGTATTATATATAGATATATATATTATATAATTATATATATATATATATTTATATATATTATATATACGTATCTATATACATATATATATATATATATATATATATAATATATATATATATATAATATATATATATATATATAAATATATATATATATATATATATATATATATATATATATATAATATATTATATATATATATATATATATATATATATATATATATATATATATTATATATCTTGCGAAAAAAGTTTTCTATTGTTTACCAAAAATTTGAATGTGGTCAGTTGCAGCCCTGTATAATTCTTTAAATGTCTTGTCCCCATTTCTGAACAGTTGGGCTTAATCTTTTTGTAAACCTCTTAAATTGTACCCCTGTTTTGTTTGGGAGGGAAGGTCACTAATTTTCGAGGTGTGTTAGATTCTAGGTACTTATTTCCTTTTTATAATTTCTATCTGTCATTTTTATACGACCCTTCCTTGTACACTCATGTTGCTATATATGTCAGTCTGGTAAGTAAAGGACCTTGAGTCGAAAGATCTTGCAGCACCTCATTGTTTCTCTTTCCTTTGTGGCTTCTACCTTTATATATATATAGTGTGTATAATATATATATATATATAATATATATATATATATATATATATATATATATATATATATATATATATATATTATATATATGTGTGTGTGTGTGTGTGTGTGTGTGTGTGTGTGTTTGTGTCCACATATATTTCAGTAAAATATAAAAATGGCAATGGAATTAACCAATGCATTATTACTCAAACACGCGAACACACACACACACATATTTATAGTATATACGTATATATACTATATATGTCTGTGTGTTCGGGTGTTTGTTTTGAGTAATAATTCAGTGGTTAATTCCATCCCCATTTTTATATTTTATTTTACTGAAATACTAAAGATAAACCTTCGAGTAAGCTGTACTACATTGGTAAGAGAACAATATAGACAATGAACTTTGACACATCTTCAAGCGCAGAAGAACAATCTTGAATTTAAGATGCAAAAATTAAACAAGTGTGAAACGTGATATTTCTGGCTTCGACATTTTACTATGGAGATGGAAATATTTCATATTTCTAGAGACAAGATGACAGACAGACCGAGCTGGCAAGAAAGAGAGAGAGAGAGAGAGAGAGAGAGGAGAGAGTAAGCGCGTTCTCATTATGTTCAACAGAGTAAAAGCTTATATTATTACGGCACTTGTTCAGTGGAAATCTTCAAAGGGAAACCATTTATATCTCATGTTTATTCATATCTGACCGAATAAGCAAAATGGTCACCGGCGCTTTTGCTCTCTGTGCGCAGAGTTGTTGGAATTATTAAACTTTGTTTAACTGTTACATTCACTCTGCAGTGACAAGAGTCCGTTTATAAACTTCACTATTAACCCACACACACTCCACATATACGTTTTTTCTGATATATAACAATGGATGTATGTATGTTTGTATGTATGTGTTTGTTTTGCCACATACACTTTGAAATGCATTGAGCAATTTCAGCCAAACTTGGTATACATATGACTTACTATCTGGAAAAGAATAATGTGGGTATAAGACATCACTGGCACCAAAGGGGGGGGGCAGGGGTAGGGGAAGGGGGCGGAAAGTAAAAATAACTGCAAATGGCAGATAGTGTCTAATAATTAGTTTTGAGGAGGCTGAGATGAAATAGTGACTCTCCCGATGACCTTCAAGTCCAAGTTTAGCTCCAATAGGAAGAGTTGGTGGGAAAGGGTGACATGTAAAAATAACCGAAAATGACAGATACTGATATCTAATTTATAGTTTTTGAGGTCGCTAACATGAATAGTGACTCTCCCGATTACAGTCAAGTCCAAGTTCAGCCGCCAATACGGTGAGAAGAGGGTGGGGATGGGGTGACACGTAAACATAACCAAAAAATTACATATATTAGTGTCTAATCTATAGTTTTCTTCGCGTTGCTGAGATGAAATAGTGACTCTCCTGATGCCCTTTCATTCCAAGTTCAGCCCCCGATGGAGGGGAAGAAAAATAAAATGTAAAAGTGATAAGTATTAGAGTCTAATCCATAGTTTTCAAGGTCACTTGGATAAATAAGAGACATTCTCGATGCCCTTTACATCCAAGTTCAGCCCTGATAAGAAATATAAAATGTCAAAAAAAGCTGGGCAATGTAACCGAAGCAACTATCTTAACAGGAATGATGAGAGAGGAGAGAGAGAGAGAGAGAGATAGAGAGAGAGAGAGAGAATTTATTAGTTGTCATTCAGAGTTTTTCCCAGGCAGAGCCTGTTAATGTATACTATATATATATATATATATATATATATATATATATATATATATATATATATATATATATATATATTAATTTGTTTTCTCTGTCTTCCATCATCATCATCATAGCAGTAATGTTCAAGTTGTGGCGAGAAGAAAAAGAATAATGCCAAATTCAATCTCTCTCTCTCTCTCTCCCTCTCCCTTTCCCTGCAGCTCTCTTCCTTATCTATCTAATACGACGACGAACGACTCGAAGGGAACAACATTGCCAAGATAAAAAAAAATCAAGAGCGTCTCTCGAGGGAATCCAGAAGGAATCAAATGGTCAGAGGGATGATATCCTGAAGGACTCTTGATCTCATGCAAGAGGAACAAAAATCAAAAATATAATTCCAAGGAATGTTTTACTTGCCTTTAGCCATGTCATTTGAAGAGGATCCTTCAGAGACGTGAAAAAAAAAAAAACCTCGAGAAACAGGCGAAAGGTTGTAGAGTCCTTCCTTCCTTCCTTTCTTCTTGTATTAATGCTTTCTCGAAAAGATGGGATTATGAATGTTGCTGATCTCTTGCCAAGATTGAAGATACAATGTGATTTTTTCTTGCATGAAGAGTTTGATTTCTTTCTTTCTCTCTCTCTCTCTCTCATTATGTTAAGTAATGCATCTTTATGTGCCCATTTAAAGCTGCGTTTACAAATATCCCTTTGCAAATATTCACACCTAAATACATTTTTCAACAATTATACAGTTTTCTCTGTCCGCAGTCCCAAAGGATTTCATGTATATAATATTAGTAAACGTCATATTAAGAGTTTTCTGTTAATTACAAAAGCACCAAATTAGGTCCTACGCTGTCATTTCTCACTCATGCAGATATATAATGAATATTATTTTGTTTTTTTCTTGCCTCAGAACTGAGAGTGAGAATCACCAACGATGAGGCGTTTGGGTTCGAAAAACCCAAAGATAAGTTAAAACTCGAGGCACCCCTAAGTAGGGGGGTGTGGGGGTTAGTACCGGCAGTGGACCTCATGCGGTGCAATGTAGGCACTAATAAAGGTTCTTTGCAGCGTGCCATTGGCCCCTAGCTGCAACCACTTTCGTTCCTCTTACTGTACCTCTTTTCATATACTCTTTCTGTCATCCTACTTTCCACCCTCTCCTAACACTTGATTCATAGCATAACTGCGTCGAAGTTCTCCTCCTGTTACACCTTTCAAACCTTTTCACTGTAAAAAAAATCCATTTCAGCGCTGAATGACCTCATAGACCCCAGTGCTTGGCCTAAATTCTATATTCAACTCAATTCAGCTTGACGACTCGAGGCAGCCCAAGATATAAAGAGGATGGTAAGTAAACAGGGGAATTTAATTATTTGCGTAGGACAGCAGGATACCTTCTGCCTTTGGGTTGAGAATAAAAATACCTCACAGTTTTAGTGTTACTGGAAAGTATGAGATCTAGTTAAGTGTGATGTAATGTCGAGTACGAAAAGTTCCGAATATATTGGAATCCTCGATAGTGGACGAATTTAACTGACCTGGGAATTATGCTAGCAGTAAAGAAACGACTACGGTTTACTGCAAGGTCAGGCTGCCTCTCTTCATTTACTATAGACAGGTTTATAAAAATCATGAGTGTAGTACTGCTTGTTTTAAGTTCACTACCAAATAATTATTGCTGGTGACATTTTTATTAATTTTAACATTTTTTTCATCTTACTGTTTATTTAGATTAAAAGCCTAATCAAACATGTCGTTAATCAAAGGATTCGTTATTCGTATCAGTTATGCATTCTTATCATTCATGATTATTCTGAGTAATGACATTTCCGATGAATGTCATTACTCAGATTTTTTCAAGGTAGGCTCTGAGAAGTTACTATAAGGTATGATAATGGTGAGAGTATGAATACGTCAGCACTACTACTACTACCACCACTTCTACTACTACTCTCCGTATCAAAACCATAAGTCATAGATTCGAATCCTGGCAAAGGCGGATGTACACATCATGTAGGCTATAATCAATTATTACCTTTGTGAAAAGAAACTTGTTCATATGAATGAATTTGTCATATGAACATCATTATTTGATTACTCAAAATTCCAAACGAGGCCACATGTAAAAGCATAGTTATGAACAGTGTCCAGTTTTTAAAGAGAACAACATTACGTACGTGACCTGTGTATGAAAATAACTATTTCAAATCCATCAAAGTTCTTACAAAAATCTGTTGCATACTAATTATTAAATGGAGGAGCTTAATCAACTTTATTTACATTGGGCAAAATTTATGAGGTAGGAAAACAGGATCTTCGCTCTGTGCGAGCATAGAAAGAAATCTCAAATAGTGCGGCTAACAGGGGTTTTATGATGTAGGCCTACCCAATATTATTGAATTTGAGTACCAATAAAACTTAATCGTTTCTGTCCGGGTAGTCATAAGAACCACCAGGAGCCCCAAATTTCTTTCCAATATCTATATTTTATGGGTTTAACAATAGACAGAGTCAGAAGAAGGGAGATCCTCACCAATATTTCATCTAAATACCCACGCCCGTGAAGTTAGGCCTATGAAGGCGATGGGCCGTTATATGTCCATTTGATGGAGGGATAAGGGAAAGCTAAGTGAAAGAGAGATAGGGAGAAAGATGTTATGAATCAGGAATGACGATATTGGTGCAGAAAGAGAGAGAGAGAGAGAGAGAGAGGAGAGACGAGGAGAGACCGAGACGAGAGAAGAGAGAGAGTGAGAGCTTCACACGGCTGGCAAAGCGCTTAACATAAAGGCGATTCTTAAAGATAAGAGAAGCGATAAGTTTTAAACACCAAAACACCAAATGCAGTACTTAAGAACCATTTACATTTGTATTTAGGAACTTGACGGTTTAACTTACTACCTTCTAATAGTGACCGATATCAGTCTATTTAATTCTGCAAAGAACAAACTTTCTGACGTTGTCCTAAAGCCAACATGTAGGCAACTTCAATAATGCTTATTGCGTGATGAAAAACGAGACGCTATTTTAGGGGAAACAAAACAATTTAAGTGTTGCTCTAACCGTTTTCGAGGTGTATCGAGTAAAGCGTGGTTCACAGAGGCATTCAGGACAGAAAATCGACACGAGTATGGTTGTAGTCACTGTCACTTGTGCGTTTTTCAAGCACTATCAGCAGCGCAGTATAATGTTACCCGATTGAATGGCCACTTGTGCGTGACTCTCGCCAAGTGTGGTGTCAAATGTAGTTATCTCGTTTTAGGTTAGATGCAATTACTATGAAAAAAAAACTCTGTTGTAGATTAATGTTTGCTTTGTTTTTTATGTGTATAATATATTTTACATTAACATGAGAAATATTATTTTTGGCGTAAGATCGAATTGTTAGATGTAAACTCATTTGATCCTGCGTTGCCGGTGCTCAGCCGTGCTCTTCCAAGTTGTAGTCTAAATTGGATTGGTGTACTAGACGTTACGGCGTCAGTTTGGACATAATTGTGCGGTTAGATTGCAACCGTCCAATCTTTCGTCGACGATATAATGACCCATTGAGGGAGATGCCATGTGTGTGAAAAAATGGAGGGATGAAATGCCACTTCCGTGAACATAGTACCGGGTCAGCCACGACGACAAAACCTTGCACCAAACAGCCTAGGCCTAGTTGTAAAGCCAGAGCTCGTTCTCCTGAAATCGATATATCTGATGGTGAGTGTGATTCAATTTTTAAATCTGTCTTTCATAGTTGTCATTTTCATTCTTATAAATCGGTTATGACTTTGGGCCATCGTCAAGTATTGATAACGGTGACATAGCCTACCAATTACGGGCGTCTTTAGTATAAAAAAAGCAACTGTGGAAAGTAGATTTTCGGATCATTGATATGAGTATAGAGAATTCTAGTTAGTTTAATATTGAATTAATTTGATCCACACACATTCAACCGTGGCTCGCTTCAATGAACAGTCCGTAGCAGGAGACAGAATGGACCGTTATGTTTCTTCACTTCAAAAGTATAATTGGGTGAAATGTTGCTTGTAATAACGTGAGCCACGATAGCGTAATTATTGTGTTATGATTGGAAATCGTTTTTTAAGTTTCTAATTAGACATGGAAACGTTGCAAGTTATTAAGGTTCGTTAGCATTTGACATAAAAGACATTATTATTTGCCATAGAAGTTTTCTTTTACAATTTTCCTTTACTCAAACTTTCGTATTTTGAAACTTCAAAATTTAATAAACTGCTACTAGACTGTTAGAGAAATATTATTGATTGATAGGTTACTTTACTTTCCTGTGAATTCCCTGGAAGAATTCCATTCATACTGTTTCGTTAGCTTTGCGCTTTCTATTTGTAAATGAGCCAATCTTCTTTCGAATCAGAGAAAACGGAAGCAGTAAGAACATCCCAAACCGTGAAAATAAAGGAGAAGCAGTAACTTGACATAGTTTAGTGTGGGATATGGGGTGAGTGATACAACCGCCACATACGTGTCCAATGATGGTGTTCATTTTTTATTAATTGTTATCGTAACGCTTCCTCCGAAGCTAACCATCCATTCAGCACCATCTTTTAAGAAAATCATCTCATAAGCCTAAAGCACTGCCACCGCCATTTGACTATATAAGAAAACGCCGAGTGTCTCTACGACTATAGGCCTAATAACATCCATCAGAGGTAGGCCTAATAATGTACATCTCAAAGGACGTGATCTCGGTTCCATCCTTTTTGATTACTCGGGTCTTTGTGAAAGGGGAGTAATCCATAGTAAGTTTTAGGCCTATGATTTTGGTCATTTGGTCTAGGATGTTTGCACGAAATGATTTAATTTGAGATTATCGAAACAGTTGATATATATATATATATATATATTATATATATATATATATATTATATATATATCTATATATATATATATTAAACCTTTCTTTAGTTTTATCTCCCTCTAGAAAACAGGTATTCAATTTACGGTTGCTATTACGACTCATTCGTGTTTGAACTGTTTTTAATGATAGGTTTTCATCTCATGACTCTTATTATCCCTCTCATTTTATTTTCAGGGCGAATAGCAAGGAATTACCAGATTACAGAACAACGATACGAAAAGAAAAGATAAGGAATTATCACGCGCACACACTGTCATAAAAGAGGTGAGCTAATAGAATTACAGACCAAAATAAGAAGCTATATTGATGCCCTCCACAAATACGCACTGAATCATTTCATCACAACCAAAGTAAGGGTATTGTCTCTATTGACCAGTTCCACGTTGGCCGAGTGCATTTCGCGCTCGGCTACCAATCCGGTGGTCCAAAGTTTGATTCTCGGCTTGGCCAACGCGGAACCAGAGAAGTTTATTTCTGGTGAGAGAAATTAATTTCTTGATACAATGTGGTTCGGATCCCACAAGAAGCTGTAGGTCCCGTTCCTAGGTAACCAATTGGTTTCCTATAACTGATTTCACTTAAGGTAGATTCTCGGATGAGCCTTATTCTTACGAGACGTTTTGTTTGGTGGCCGCTGATTGGCTGGTACTGGGAGGTAGGCAGCTCCCAGCCAATCAGCGGCCGCCAAACTAACGTCTCGTAGGCATAGGGATCACCCAAGAATCTACCTTAAGTGAACCAGTTATAGTCACGTAAAAATATCTAATCCTTCGGGCCGGCCCTAGGAGAGCTGTTAATCAGCTCAGTGGTCTGGTAAAAACTAAGATATACTTTTCTTTTCTTTATTGACCACATCCAGTCAGGTCAGCTCTCTCTCCTGTCTTGGCTGTGACTGAAGTCACAATCATCAAGCTCTGTTACCTCATTTCGTATTTTGTGAAATAGTCTGGTTAGCATACAAGGTGCCATTTAATTGTCGGCTTAGATCATTTCTGGAGTTATTTTACCAAAACCTCTCTGCTTTCGCTATTACTGAACTAGTAACAATTCGTGATTTCATTCATTTTTCATTTCATTCATTCAGCTTCCATCATCTCTTGTTATTCATGAGAGTGCTGATAGTTATCACTAATGTTATTATAACTATATATATATGCAGATTAAGATAATTTTATTTTATGCAATAACGTTACTCAGTGCTATTCCCTAAAAGAAAGAGAGGGAGCGAGGTAAAGGTAAGGGGGAAGATACTGGATAGATAAGTTTTTGTAGGCAGATCGCCATGCCAAACGAAGAATGTGGTTATAGTTGTAGGGCTTGCAACCCCATCCCACTGAGCAGCGCTTTCATGAGTAACTATTCTTATATATATATATATATATATATATATATATATATATATATATATATATATATATATATATATGTGTGTGTGTGTGTGTGTGTGTGTGTGTGTGGTAGTCGGAGCCAACTGTGCTTTGACTACTACACACACACACACACATACATACATGTATATATATGTGTGTGTGTGCGTGTGTGTGTGTGTGTGTGTGTGTAGTAGTAGTAGTTAAAGCACAGTTGGTCTCTGAAGTACTTAATGTTTACTTGAGCTAGACGGTCCCCAAAGCTTCTTTCTTAATGAAGGTCATCAAATATTTCGGGTCTCGTGGTTTTATTGTTCTTCTTCCCATAAGAGTTTCTGGACAATTTTCTTGTGATCGAGAAGAAAGTGATGGTTCTCGATTTAAACGAGCCGAAATAACGAGTTCTTCGTTGGAGCGACATCAGTGTTATTTGCGTTTAGGCAAATGGGAAGCATGTGATGGAGGTTGAAGATGGAAATTGAGCAGTTAAGGTGTCGAGTTTTTTCTTAAGCCTTTAATTGTCGATTTAAAAAAAATCTTAATTGATATACATATAATTTTAATTGGCTTTTATGGCTTGTTTTTCAACTTTGTTTCCGTTTTTGTTATGAGTGGAGGCTGAATATCGGAAACAGAACTGAAAAAGTGTTTTTCTGTTCACCTGCATCTGTGCTCATTTACACATTCGTGAGCAAAATCAGTCTATTTTCTAAATTGATTAATTACAGAAATCCATTATTAACATGCAATATATTTCAGTAAATCTCCGAAAGATGCATTTTAAAACATATCAATCTGTCTCTCATTAGTTAGCATGTCTCTTGTCAGTCTGTGTGCTAGTTTTTATACAGCACTGTTACGTTGTGAATGGAAGGCTAATAATTCTTCACCAGGACAATTGATTTGCTTAGTAACAGCAAGGCTGCGTAATTATGCTAATGAGAATGAAATGTATTGCTTCAGTAAAGGAAATCCTTTAATTGCACATTGTTGAAACTCTCTCTTGCAATTTTTGAGAATTTGAAATCGGCGTTTCACAAAAAATTAATTTCTCTTTCGAAACATATCCTTGATTTGTGGCGTCCGTGCTTCGTTGTCAGTGGAACAAAAGGGAACCAAAGTCATTATGACCCAAAACCTAATGAATCGACCTCGGGAAGTGCAATTGAAATGTTGCTGTAAATTGCTGTCTGATAAAAGATGGAAATAATAAAATTTGCCGGAACAAATTTCCCTGGAAACAAGGGAAGAGCCTCTCTCTTATTCCAGAAGCCTGCAGGAGATTACTATGTTTGATATATATATATATATATATATATATATTATATATATTATATCATATATATATACTATGTACAGTGGTGCTCAAATCTATTGCAACATATTCTTTTTGTATCGTCCAGATTCTCAGAATCAACGTGACATTGCCAAGTATAGTGCTAAACTTTTTTTTTTATTTGTAATGTTATACATTCGAAAAGTTTGCGAATTCACAGCTAGCCCTATTTTCTTTATGGTTAAATAGATCTGATCCCTTTTATGCATTGGTATAATTCGTAATCTATGTGATTTGAACTTATTTTTTTTTTTTACGTTGCAAATATTTTTTATAGGTCTAAAAAAAATAATCTCAGCCTTCTGAGTTGTAATCTGTTACTTACGAATTTATTCGTAGAGATTACCTGTTCTTTGAAGAATACAATGGGAATATAAATGACAACCACTTTTCTTTAAATGTCGAAGTTTCAGGCTGTGTTTAAGCTGCCTGTAAGTTGCAAAATGATTTCTTAGGCTATAAAAATAATCTAAGCCTTCTGAGATGTAATCTATATAAACTAATGTTTTAATTGTAGAGATTACCTGTTCTTTGAGGAATAAAAGATGATGAATGATTTTGGTTAATATGTAGAAGAAGGCTATTAATCGAAATTTAAGTATAATATCAAGGCGTATGGAGCACTTGTTTTTCAACTGGTTTAAAAATATGATTTTCTTAAAGTCCTTCTGCTCCCTTTTGGTGTATAATTAATTCTTTCATGAGGTAACTTGAAATTGCAAGAATGTGTAGATAGCCTCATTTGCTTTCTGTCCAGAAATTGTTAATAGAGAGATGTGAATGTTAAGTGAAAAGTAAAGAAATCTAACAACTAGGCCTAGGAATAATATCTTGGCTTTGACAATAGAATAATTGCATAGGCGAATATTTGAAATATTTAAGAAATATAACAAACAATTATGTATGAAAATCCAAATATTCCTCTAACACATATAAAGTAATGTTTTCAAGATAATTTCATGGTCGCTACTCATTGTAGACCTACTCATGTTACACCGGGTGGTTGTTGTTGCACCGACACTAATGATACGTCACACATGCTCCCCTCACACGTTGATATCGGTGGGAGCATTCTGCTTTTGTATATACATATTTTATTTTTTTCAGCGTTGAGGTGTAAAAGCAATCAAATAGGACTATTTCAAATTTTATGCTTGCATTGGAGGCATTATTAATGTTATGTCATTTTTTTCGTTTTTTATTTAACATTTGAACTGAGGTTTTGATGACGACTTCGTTTGGTCAAATGCTTCAGTGATGAGTGAAGGAAAGTTTTGAAAATGTTTCGTAAGAGTTTTTCTGAAATTTGGCTACACGTGACATTTTCTTACAGTTTTGAAATAAATGACAGATTTCACTCTTATGAAACATATTATGGCATTATTGTATGCAATAATCGCGTTTTCGCATTGAAATAATAGATAAATATGGAGCATGATAGGTTGCCAGTTAGTGAATAATGAACGAAATCCTATGGAGTCATATCGCATGAGATTTGAGCATCAAGGTACATACATACATGCATACATATACATACATACATATATATGTATGAGTCATATCACATTACCGTGATTCATATACATACACCTAGCTACAAATGTCCTTTAATATATAATTCGCTATACCTCGGAATTAATACATTTTCGTATATGTTAACCGAAGTGGAATTTTTTAGTCAATAAGAGATTTGTTGGCTCACGGGCACGAACCATCGAACCCAACCAATCCTGGACGCACAAATGAAGCTTCAAACCACACCGCCACTGTGCGTCCTGGATTTGTTGGGTTCGATGGTTCGCGCCCTATGAGCAGGACAAATCTCTTATCAACAAGAAAATTCCCCTTCGGTTAACATATATGAAAATATATTAACTCCGAGGTAGAGCGAATTAGATATTAAAGGACATTTGTAGTCGATGTATAATTATGTATGTATATGTGTGTGGTGTAGAATGTGTTTATGTCTGTCTGTCTTCGGCATGTTTGCAGATTAAGCAACACTTTGAAAAGAAAACATATGAATAAATTAACAAATAAGGATAGTTACATAAATGTATAAAGATTCCTGTTTGTTTCATTTTCAATTACCTGTCTGCAGCTCCGTCTGAGGACTGCCCTAGTTATGTAGTCTGCCGTTTGCAAAACTACCACAGTTCACAGACAGACGGAGCGACAGCCAGATGGCTGAAAGGGAAGCCTTCAGGATTTATTAACATTTATTTTCACTTCATTCTTATTTTTGTTTTCAATGTGTTGCATAATCCTGAGGATTGTCGCGGTGTCTGTCTCCGGTGATTGCTTGGGGGACTTTAAAGACGCTTTGTGCAGCAGAGTTTAATGAGTTTTCTCTCGCGATTCTTTTTTTTTTTTTTTTTCTACTTCTTATAAGCTGCTTTTGAGAAAATCCGTGAACGAAACTTAGATTGTTGGGATTTAATTTTTTTCTTGAAACGAGAGAGAGAGAGAGAGAGAGAGAGAGAGAGAGAGAGAGAGAGAGAGAGAGAGAGTCTTTTACAATATAAATTTCATTTTTAATTTCCCAATCGTCACTCTTATGGATCGAAGTGTACAGG
>NC_061105.1:49123674-49143674 GCF_015104395.2 Macrobrachium nipponense | reverse complement strand
GACACCTCACTTGCTGAGTAGACTGAGAACCATGACTTAGCTGTTGGAGTATATTATATGAAGCAGGTTAATAATAGTAGGATAATGAAATATGCGTTAGATTACTGGAATTCCTTTAATCATGAGAGAAATATAAACTTCTTTTTGTTAAAGGACATAGTATGTGTTATTTAGCGGATTTTTTGCTGGCTAGTAACATTAATGTCGTTTTTTTTTTTAAGACGTAGATAATTCGCAGGCAAATTGAAACAACGGAGTAGAGCAATTTTAGTTTGTAAAACAGGTATTTTCTCTGAAGAAGGTATAGTTAAATTATTATTTTTTTTTTTTCAAATACCCTCTCAAAGAATTATCTTTTTTTTTTCCGACCAGCATCCAATATACCCCAGAAAAAACGGGCAGAAGCAAGACGCACTCGAATAGGAAAGCGTCTTTCCCGACGAAAGGAAGAAGAATGGACAGTGCTCTCGATTTCCGTTCTCGTTTGTCCCAATTCACTACACGAAGAGAGAGAGAGACGAGAGAGAGAGAGAGAGAGAGAGAGCCAGCCCATCGTATTACATAATGTCTTGAAATTTCCTCTCTACGTCTCTACGCCCTTCTTCTTTTCCATCTTCCTCTACCTGCCATTTCAGACAAATCATTCACTATTTCTTTTCACGCCGCTGTGCGTCTTCATAAAGCTTCCTCGAATAGGGACTGAGAACGACCGATTAAGGGGTGAAAAAGTGAAAGGGGGGGGTTGCATTGTAGGGGGTTGGGAGGGGACGTTCCTCCTAAAGTGGGTGGAGGGTTCTTCCAGTAGCACAGCTTCGTATTCGGGTAGAATCTTTCAGGAAAAGTTGACGGTCGCTGAAGAAGAAGAGCAATATCAGGGTACATGTGTGAACCAGTGCTTCTTCCATGATGGCCTGCATAGGATCCTCACCACCTTGGGGATGCTTTTATATTTAGACTCAGTATTTATTATTCATTTTTCTCTTCTGATTACTCTCATTTTTTTTCCGTTTCTTGTTTTGCTGATTGGTAAATGACGGTGTAGTTCATTTACATAAATAGGAGAAAAGGGCGCAGCTATTAAGAGAGCGATTCTTAAACATATGAACTGTTTCAGTACAGTTGGAAAGATGATGTATATGGTGTTTATCAAAAATATTTTATCTGGTGTGCATTTTCATAAGGAATCTCATGCTTTGCTGTTTCTCAAAATTACATTCAATATTTCTATTATTTTTATGAAATAACTGTCTCTTCTAGTTAGCAAATTAACCGTTGGTTAGGACCTTGAGGTTTGTCAAACAATGACTTGTAACTCACCAGTATTAGTTCGACAGTCTGTCAGATAGTCCCTTTTGCAGAGTTTGTAGAATAATGTTATATTTTAATGTTCTGATAACTACGAGGTGTACATTTTGTCAAATAACCATCGAGCACAAAGTATTTTAATAACCATTCGCTGCTCGAAGCTTAATAGTTCAACCGGCAGACACCTTACTTTGTACTAACACAAATTGTAGAAATGACCACCAACAAGAGGGATCTGAATGAATTCTATTTGAACATAATCTCCGCTTTGCTTGCTTCGGGCAGGACTGCCTACAGATTTTCGTCAAGGTAATTCTCGTATATTTCTGGATGGAATGACTTGGTTAAAGATCTGTATACATACTCACGAGAAATGTTTTTACTGTGGAGGGCGAAATGGTAGAACCCCAGGGAAGGGCACACTGCATTGCTAATGAGACAGGCGAGAGCGCAGTTCAAACTTGCTCTTAAGCACTGCAGGTTAAATGAAAAACAACTAAGAACCGATGCAATGTCTAGAAACTTAGAATCTTGTGATTATCCTCGTCTTTGGAAAGATATCCAGTCCTTAAATCCCAAAACTAAAAAGCTATCACAGAGAGTAGGGGAAGCAAGTCGAGACGAAGCTATTGCAAGTATGTGGGGCGATCACTTCAACAATATCCTGAATTGCATAAATGATCAAGATTCCCGAAGGGATGTAGATAACCTCCTTACTGACAACATTCAATTTCATTTTGCAGACCGTATTCGCCAGGTATCATCAGCGATGCCATAAACAGCCTACCCTAATAATAATCGCCCGGCTGTGATGGTCTTCCTGCAGAGGCCTTCAACTCTGCCATCCGATAATTTACATTTTGCTAGCTGCCCTATTCAATGCGTGCATAATTCACACGGTTTCTTCCAGACTCCCTACTCTTAGTTCACTCGATACCATTAATCAAAAAACAAGCTAAGGATGCAGCTGACCCTGGAAACTACCGGCCGATTGCAATCACAACGATCGCATCGAAGATACTTGAGTCTGTTCTTCTAGTGAGACTTCTCCCCTTTCTACCACACCACTGACAACCAGTCCGGGTTTAAAGCAAACCACTCAACCGACACCTGCATCTACATACTGAAAGAATTGCTGAAACTACTACCTATCATCAGCCTCTCCTGTTTTCCTTTGTTTTGTGAGATGTGAGGAAAGCATTTGACAGAGTAAACTACCTGAAGCTCTTCTGAAGCTGCATAAAAGGGCAACACCCTGTATCTAATTGGCATTTTACATTGCTGGTTCTCCACACAGCAATTCTGTGTCAAATGGGATTCATCTTACACCTTCGGCTCCCTAAACGGGCTTCGGCAAGGGGGCATTCTCTCTCCATACCTGTTTAATACTACACAGATGCCTTGAATGTCAAACTGAACTCGCTCCCAACGGATGCACCGTCAATGAAACAACTATAAAAACAAACCTCTGTTACGCCGACGATATGGTTCTGATTTCCCCATCAGTGCAAGGTCTCAACGACTCATCGACATCCGCCGCCAATATCCAGAGGAATTTGATATAATCTACAACGAAACCAAGACCCATGCATGTCGCTGCTCCCGAGATCGCTTAAGCATATTGCAGAACCTCAAATTTTCCTCGGAAATCATCGGCTGGAATTTGTGCACGAATTTCCGTATTTGGGGTCACATTTATCACCGACGACCTAAAAGATACTGCAGACATTGAACAGAGGCGTCGTAAACTATGTGCACTGGCCACATGATTGCAAGGAGGTTTGCCTTCTGTCACCGAGACGTTGAAACTGCTGCTATTCGCTCGTACTGCTACAGTATCTATGGGTGGTTCCCTCTGGACGAACTATACCCGAGAGACCATGAGACGCATCACTGTAGTGCACAATGACATTCTGAGACGCCTCACAGACACACCCCGCTACCACTCCGCCACACAGATGTTCATAGAAAACCACCTGGACAATTTAAAAATCATTGTTAGGCGAACAATGTCCAGTCTGGTAACCCGAGTGAGAAACAGCGGCAACTCGCTCATACAAAGCATCCTAAGGAGTGAAGCAAGAAGAAGATCTAAATTGTGGGAAGATGGGAAAAGGAGGCCTTTGTCCCCTTTGTCATCTGCAGTTTTTGTCCATTATTACATTTATTGCTGATATTTTAATTTTTCATTGATGCTGTGATTACTATCAAGTTAAAGTTTTATTTTACATTTAATTTATGTATAAGCCCTCTGGACCTGATACTGTAACCACCTAATGCTCTAGTTGAATTTGAGTTATATAATATGTGCACCAACTGTTATTACTCTCAATGCATATTTTTTTCTCACCAATATTATTACTTATTACCAGTATGATGATTACTAGCTTTTATGCTACCTCAGCTATTTTGTGGATAAGTGCCGATTATTCATTTTCTTTTCTATTTTATCATGTCTCATGTATCTAGATTGTGTATGTAACTGTCTGTATTTTGTATATTCAATGTATTATGGCCCCGCCGAGCCGAAATAAAGCATATTATTATTATTATTATTATTATATTCTCTCTCTCTCTCTCTCTCCGTCTCTCTCTCTCTCTCTCTCTCTCTCTCTCTCTCTCTCTCAAATCATCATAGTGATGAATGCGCAGGGTTTAGTTACGAGTAACTCAAAAAGAAAAATAGAGTACTTAGAAGAACTAACCAAATTGGAAAGAAAATAGGTATAATGAATTTAAGTGAAACTTGGTATTCCCAAGAGACTGGGAATGACGATCAAATAAAAGGGTTCCAAACTTATAGATCAGATAGAAAAAATAGGAATCAAGGGGGAACCGCAATATATGGGAAAGACAAAAAACAAGGAAAAATATATGAGAAATATTTGAATCTGAAAAAATTGAATGAACATAGTAATATATAGACCCCCTAATACTAAAGAGTTTGACATAATAATAGAAAAATTGGATGATATGTAGAAATCACAAGGACTGGACTATTCTCACCTATCCGGAGACTTTAACTTTCCTTTCGTAGACTGGAAAGAACGAATAGGAGATCGTGGTTGTAATTTATACATATAAAAAGTGAGTAATAGTTATGTGCAGAAGATAAGAGGCAATTCGAAAAGCTATTAGATATGCTACTAGAATACAACATTCAACAAATAAATCACCTGCCAACAAGAAAGGAAAATACTTTAGACCTAGTATTTGTGAAACAAGGTGAATTATGTTAAAGAAATAATAGTTTAAAATGCGAGTATTTCAGACCAAAATGTCATAGAATTAACAGTCCATTCCAAAGCAAGTGAAAACAGAGATAAGCAAGAAATTAAAAAGTGGGAAGGATATGGAAAATACAACTTCTACAGTAAAAATATAAAATGGTCAGAAATAATTGAAGAATTAAACAAACGATTGGGATAACATTTTCGTAAGTGATGATATAAGGTAAATACGGATATATTATATATATTAGAGAAAATAGTGGATAAATATATACCGAATAAGAAAAGTAAACATCAGTCATGCATACAAGAGACAGAAGGATCTTGTTCCAGAAAATCAGAAAGTGGAAAAAGGTCTTGCAAAAGAAAAAAATAAAAAATGCATGGAAAGTGATAGAACTAAAATGTCAAGAGAGAAAATGCAGAACAAAAGATTATCCTACAATCTAAAGAAAATGAAAAACGGGACTTGGAAGAAAAAACCCTTAGTAAATATCAAGCAAAACCCCAAACTATTATACTCATACGCAAAAAAGATGAATAAAAGAAGAATAGAAATAGGCCCTCTAAGAATTGAAAGGGAGATTAACAAATGAAAAAAAGGAAATATGCAACATATTGGCAGAACGACATAAGAGAGAATTCACCCATAGAATTGATAATGAAGATAATGATATAGAAGTAAGGGATGACAATAGTGAATATTTAGCAGACATAGATATTAATGAAGCTGATATTGTGCAGGCTATTAATGAAAATTAAAAATGGAGCTGCAGCTGGGCCTGATGGTGTCCCTGCTATTTTGTTAAAGAAAGAAAATAGTTCTTCTATCGCAAAGCCACTTGCAATATTATTAAGACAAAGTGTAGATACAGGCAAGATTTATGATGAGCACAAATTAGCATATAGGTATTACCTCTACTTTCAAAAGTGGATCAAGACTAGAGGCAAGTAATTATAGGCCTTTGAGTCTAACATCACATATTATAAAAGTGTATGAAAGGGTAATGAAGAAAAAAATATTATGAAACATTTAATAAAAAATAATTTGTTTAATATAGGACAACATGCTTTCGTACCCGGAAAAAGTACACAAACCCAACTGTTAGTCCACCGTGAGAACATATACAAAAATGTGAAAAAATGGAAATGAAACAGATGTGGTTTATCTACACTTTGCAAAAGCTTTGACAAGGTAGACCATAATATATTAGCGAAGAAAATTAGAAAACATAATATAGTGAATAAAGTAGGAAGATGATTAAAAGAATTTTTACACAACAGAAAACAGATAGTTATTGCAAACGATGAGAAATCGGATGAGGCTAAGGTAATATCCGGTGTGCAACAAGGTACGATGTTAGCTGCATTACTGTTTGTTATTTATGATTGCAGACATAGACAGTAATGTTAAGGACTCGGTAGTGAGTAGTTTTGCCGATGACACAAGAATAAATAGAGAAATTACTTGTGATGAAGATAGGAACGAGCTACAAAGAGACCTTAACAAAGTATATGATTGGGCAGAGGTAAATAGGATGGTATTTATCTCTGATATTTGAATCAATAAATTATGGAGACAGAGAAGGAAAGCAATATGCATATAGGGGACCTAATAATGAGACAATCACAATAAGGAAGCAGTTAAAGGCCTTGGTGTGATGATGAATAGGAACATGTTATGCAATGATCAAATAGCAATTCTATTGGCAAAATGTAAAGCAAAAATGGGAATTTTTACGGCACTTCAAAACAAGAAAAGCTGAACACATGATTATGCTTTATAAAACATATGTTTGTAGTCCACTTGAATATTGCAATATGATATGGTACCCACACTATCAAAAGAATATTGCACAAACAGAGAGTGTACAAAGGTCCTTTACAGCTAGAATAGAAGTTAAGGATCTTGACTACTGGGAAAGACTACAATCCTTAAAATTATATAGTCTAGAGAGGAGAAGAGAATGCTACATGATAATTCAGGCATGGAAACAAGATAGAAGGAATAACCGAAAACATCATGGAGCTAAAAATATCAGAAAGAGCAAGCAGAGGTAGATTAATAGTGCCCAAAACTATAGCAGGAAAACTAAGGAAAGCACACAGGACATTAATCCACTACGCAACCAGCATCGATAATGCAGCGTCTATTCAATGCGTTGCCAGCTCATCTGAGGAATACATCAGGATGTGAGCGTAGATGTGTTTAAGAATAAGCTCGACAAATATCTAAGCTGCATCCCAGACCATCCAAGATTGGAAGATGCAAAATATAACGGAAGGTGTACTAGCAACTCACCTGGGGCAACCTGAACAAGATGTAAGGTCTGTAAGGTCTCTCTCTGTCTCTCTCTCTCTTTTTCTCTCTCGCTCTCTTCTCTCTCTCTACAGTGTGTCATGATTTATTGACATAAGCTCATGTAATCTGTCACCAGAAAAGACAAAGACCCACCCCCTCTCTCCCCCTCTTGTGTCATAATAATCTCAAGGTCATTACCCTTGCGTCAAAACTCACGTCCACAAACTTGGCTTTTTGCCATATAGAGTTGTCAGCAACCTCTAAATTATCATGAAAATCACTTTATAATTCATTAGAAGTAAGTTGATGACATCCATCTCCAGAGAATACTGCCTGCTGGCCATTGTTAATGAAAAAAATGCAAAAAAAAAAAAAAAATGCAAAAAAAAAAAAAAAACTGAAAAATTGGCATTCAAAAGAAATTGAAATATTTGGCAAAATAATTCTTCTCAGCCACCACCAAGGTATACATAATGTACACACACCACATACCTAGAGTTTCCAACAATATAAAAACTAATCACAGAGTCAACAGTGTTAGACAGGAAATCACTACTTGATAACTACCTTTGTATCCACACATGTTCAAAACAAACTATTACTAGAGAAGGGGGAGGACAAAGTCAAGGCAAACACAAGTTTTGACATGATTGTAGTGTGTGTTCTGCTATCCTCTTGCAGATCGATCACACCCAGATTCGAGATAGAGATGAATTGTGGGGGAAAAACCATGTTTTTTTAAACACCCCTTGGGTCGTGCTCGACCCTGCTAACCTATCCAGGGTCAAATACACACGTTCGCGTGTGTGTGTGTGTGTATAGATATATATATATATATATATATATATATATATATATATATATATATATATATATATGTATGTATGTATGTATATATATATATATATATATATATATATATATATATATATATATATATATATATATATATATATATATATATATATATATATATAGAGAGAGAGAGAGAGAGAGAGAGAGAGAGAGAGAGAGAGAGTTTACCTAGTTATAACATAATGAATGAGTATTACCTACTTTCTCGGTGTTGCAAAAACATATAGCTTAAATGGCATATGATTGGATTTGCAATGAAACAAACAAGCTAAATTAATTACGTTTATTCACTAGCGACATAGAAATTTCCTTTCCAAAACGATATTTGAACGACATTCGTTTACAAAAGATTAAAAAGCCACATAAAATATCAATACTATTTACTTAGAATTTAGTTATAAATTATAGAACAAGTTTCATATGAATATGACCTCATTGTAAGAATGCAGAAGCGTCTCTGGCATACTGGAACTCTAATATATCACAGAATATATTTAAATTTCTAAAACCTTTGCTCTTAAATGCTTCATTACATTCCATTTTAGGCTTTATTTGGATGTTTTTCATAAGACGAACAGGGAGCTGAATGTTTAAGAGTAAATGTCAGGTTGAAAATACTAAAAAGAATGTGAACTTCGGTTGAAATACTGGATAAATTGTAGCTCCATTTTGCAGAAATATTTCTCATCGGATATAACAAGTGATGCATGTCATCACTGAAAGTGATTACTGAGAAAATTAAATCTCTCACTTGTAATAGAATGTTTCTTTCTTATTTTCTGTTGTCGAGAGTTATTATGCAATGGAAAATTCTTTCTATTTTTTTTTGTGAAGGTATAAACCTTTTGAATAAGCAAGTCATGATCAATAAAAATAAGAGAGTATCTTCATTATTTAGAAAAAATTTCAGAATATAGCAAAAGTTTTTCAAGAATGCCAGACATCCCCATCCGGACCAACTGTGGATTGGGTCCAGCATCCACCGAAGCTGCCCAAAGGTGGCTTATGGGCTGGCGAGACAAGGTATAAATGACTATGACATTCAGGAGAAGAAGATTTGACCAAAATGAACATGATAAATTATTCTCGGACCTGAATTAGAGTATAATTTTATTTTACCAAACTTATAAATGAATATATTTTGTATTTCTAGACGCAAAAAAACTGCAATACGATACGCGGGCACAAACGATGAATTGCGAGATGAATGACGTCCAGACAAACACGATCTTCCATTCATTTTCCTCCTGTAGTCAGCGAGCGGGTGTTGCGATAATTATAAACAGAAGCTGAAATGTGTGAATATTCAGCTGTCCACTGGGAGGGAGACATCTTGCATTGACTACTTGCACCTAAGAAGACAATGGAATGGAAGGGCGTCCTGTAGGTTGAAATTGGAATAGGGGGTCAGGTAAGGCTCTGCGTCAGGTCAAATGCGAACAGTAGTTGTGCTGTGGGTGACGGAGGTAGGTCAAGTCCGACGAAGGAAATTGTTATCATTTCTTGTATGACTAACAACGAATATGATATTTTACGCAAAATTAAAGCTTGATGGGGTATTTATGGGGTGGTTCTGTTGTTGAAAACAGAGAAGTACAAAGGTCCTTTACAGCTAGAATAGAAGAAGTTAAGGATCTTGACTACTGGGAAAGACTACAATCCTTAAAATTATATAGTCTAGAAAGGAGAGAGAATGCTACATATAATTCAGGCATGGAAACAGATAGAAGGACTAGCGACAACATCATGGAGCTAAAAATATCAGAAAGAGCAAGCAGAGAGTTAGATTAATAGTGCCCAAAACTATAGCAGGAAAAATAAGGGTAGCACACAGGACATTAATCCACTACTCACCAGCATCGATAATGCAGCGTCTATTCAATGCGTTGCCAGCTCATCTGAGGAATATATCAGAAGTGAGCGTAGATGTGTTTAAGAATAAGCGTTGGCAAATATCTAAGCTGCATCCTAGTCCATCCAAGATTGGAAGATGCAAATTATTACCGGGATATGTACTAGCAACTAACTGGTAAGACATTAGAGGATGCCTCACACTGAGGGACTTGGGGCAACCAGAACAAGATGTAAGGTCTCTCTCTCTCTCTCTCTCTCTCTCTCTCTCTCTCTCTCTCTCTCTTACACACCTACGTGAAACATACTTAAAAAGTAATTACCTAATTTCTCTCTCCATTTTCAGCTTTGCAATACCGCTAATTAATTCCATCCGAAGAAAGGACATTGCACGAGTGTTCTCTCCGCGTTCTTAGGTGTAATTACACTTGATTAAAGTTTGAATAAATATCCAGAATGATACACGAAATAATTGGGAAAGAATACGCGATAAAAAGGCTTCGGATTTGAGAGAACTATAAGTTCTTATATAAATTATGCATATTTTAAGAATATTTATAATAAATTGGATGTTCTTGTAATTACAGTTAGTATTTACAGTTAGTGAATACGTGATGCTTATACCAGATATTTAATTTTGTATATGTATATGCATATAATATAATATACGAAGGCGGGAGCAGACACCCAAACACTAGACATAATGGAGCTGTGGAAAGGCATTCCGTTTTGTAAACATTTATTAAGGAGCCGACGTTCGTACCGCTTGATACAAAGTCTATAGACCTTGGCTTGATACATTTTCCTGGCAGAAATAGCGATTAAAAATAAACACATACACACATACATAGTGTGTTGCCTAAGATTGGTTGGGATAGACTAGAGCCAGTTGACCGCCAGAGTTAAATGGGGAAAAAGGATAAAAGTAAGACAAGATTATTAAAAAAATCTAATAACTGAGAGAAAGCCGTTGTTTTTATGGCCACGAGTTTTATCGATTCTTCTTGGGAATGCTAAAAGCATTTCTTCATATTTGCTATTCCCAAGACAGTTTCAGTTGTGCGCGAATATGTGATTTCTTTAAAAGGGTTTGATTATTCAGTGAAAGAATTAATTAACTCTTACCTGCAGTTCATGTTATGCTGTAGGCTGAATCGGTAGATTTTGATTTTGGTAATTTAGGATAATACATGAACAGATAAAAATTGTAATAAATAATTTAGCCACTTACCTTTCAATAGGTATAAGTCCAATATAGCCTTGTTATGTGAAACAAACATCATTAGATTTCCCCCATTACTTTGTTTTCAAATTTTTGTGGGAGAATCGGATTTCAACAAAAGTCCGGCTAGTTAGCATTAAATGCGAAAGATTCAAGGGATAGAGTTGGTAAACAAAGTGAAAAGTTTATCATTTTCCATCCAAAAATAATAACCAGGATTTTTCGTCGGGTTGAATGATGCAGTAAATAATGATTTCCGACAAAAGGATGCCATTTTGTTTCCCAAATGAAGATAATAAGAGGAATTCACGAAAAGATTTTGTGTAAATAACAAAATTCTCTTTCTCTCTCTCTCTCTCTCTCTCTCTCTCTCTCTCTCTCATTGAGTGATGTGTATTGTGATTGAACATACTTGTTGTTCTCTAAATAAAAATAATGAACGAATGGATGAATTTTCGAAACAAACGTATAACTAATGAACCCATCTCTCTCTCTCTCTCTCTCTCTCTCTCTCTCTCTCTATCTCTCTCTCTCTCTCTCTCTCTCTTATTTGATATGAAGTTAGAAGTAAGTAACAGGTCATGCAATTTTCAGTTGACACGATAATTGCTTTTCGTGAACCATTATTTCCGATTAATCTTGCAAAGGTGACGATAGGTGTCCGGAAGATTTTTTCTGTCACCTGTTAATTAAGCGGTGGATTGGTCATGTTCCATTTTGAATTGGAAACTTCACGCAGGAGTTTGTAAAAGTGAGGGAGAATTTTTATCCGTTTCGTGGAATAACAATCACGGGAACTGCGGGGATAATAATAATAATAATAATAATAATAATAATAATAATAATAATAATAATAATAATAATAATAATAATAATAATAATAATGTAAGTACTACAGAAGATGGATGCCGGGTACCAACTCAAGGAAAAGAGGCAACAAATCAACCAACCCATCTGATGTCATGGACGACATCAAGCTGTATGGTAAGAGCATCAAGGAAATAGATACCCTAATCCAGAACTGTAAGGATTGTATCTGGGGACATCAGGATGGAGTTTGGAATAGAAAAATGCGCCTTAGTCACTTACAAAAAGGCAAAGTAACGAGAACTGAAGGGATAAAGCTACCAGATGGGAGCAACATCAAAACACATAGATGAGACAGGATACAAATACCTGGGAAATAATGGAAGGAGGAGATATACAGAGATGAAGGACACGATCAGGAAAGATATATGCAGAGACTCAAGGCGATACTCAAGTCAAAACTCAACGCCGGAAATATGATAAAGCCTACACATGGGCATGCCAGTAATCAGATACAGCGCAGGAATAGTGGAATGGACGAAGGCAGAACTCCGCAGCATAGATCAGAAAACCAGGAAACAAATGACAATACACAAAGCACTACACCCAAGAGCAATACGGACAGACTATACATAACACGCAAAGGAAGGAGGGAGAGGACTACTAAGTATAGAGGACTGCGTCAACATCGAAAACAGAGCGCTGGGGCAATATCTGAAAACCAGTGAAGACGAGTGGCTAAAGAGTGCATGGGAAGAAGGACTAATAAAAGTAGACGAAGACCCAGAAATATACAGAGACAGGAGAAAGACAGAAAGACAGAGGACTGGCACAACAAACCAATGCACGGACAATACATGAGACAGACTAAAGAACTAGCCAGCGATGACAATTGGCAATGGCTACAGAGGGGAGAGCTAAAGAAGGAAACTGAAGGAATGATAACAGCGGCACAAGATCAGGCCCTAAGAACCAGATATGTTCAAAGAACGATAGACGGAAATAACATCTCTCCCATATGTAGGAAGTGCAATACGAAAAATGAAACCATAAACCACATAGCAAGTGAATGCCCGGCACTTGCACAGAACCAGTACAAAAAGAGGCATGATTCAGTGGCAAAAGCCCTCCACTGGAGCTGTGCAAGAAAACATCAGCTACCTTGCAGTAATAAGTGGTACGAGCACCAACCTGAAGGAGTGATAGAAAACGATCAGGCAAAGATCCTCTGGGACTATGGTATCAGAAACGGATAGGGTGATACGTGCAAACAGACCAGACGTGACGTGGAGGTTGACAAAGTCAAGAAGAAAGTATCACTCATTGATGTCGCAATACCATGGGACACAGAGTTGAAGAGAGAGAGGGAAAAAATGGATAAGTATCAAGATCTGAAAATAGAAATAAGAAGGATATGGGATATGCCAGTGGAAATCGTACCCATAATCATAGGAGCAACTAGGCACGATCCCAAGATCCCTGAAAAGGAATCTAGAAAAACTAGAGGCGAAGTAGCTCCAGGACTGATGCAGAAGAGTGAGATCCTAGAAACGGCACACATAGTAAGAAAAGTGATGGACTCCTAAGGATGCAGGATGCAACCCGGAACCCCACACTATAAATACCACCCAGTTCGAATTGGAGGTCTGTGATAGAGCAAAAAAAAAAAAAAAAAAAAAAAAAAAAAAAAAAAAAAAAAAAAAAAAAAAAAAAAAAAAAAAAAAAAAAAAAAAAAAACAAAAAAAAAAAAAAAAACAAAAAAAAAAAAAAAAAAAAAAAAAAAAATAAATAATAATAATATATATTTCGGAAGGGAGGAACCCTCTCGTAGACATGTTTTGTTAAAAATAACTGCGTGCTTTCAGCACTTTTATACTATATAAAGAGTCTTTTATAAGATCTTCTCTATCTTTCTGATGACTGGCTTTCTACGGTGTTGCTTTTAGAACTGGCGAGCAACGCAACGCGAACCAAGGCATGGTAAAACAAATTCGGTTGAGTCATTTGGATTTATTATTGCATTACAATTCTCTAACTCTCTCTCTCTCATTCTTCTCTCTCTCTCTCTCTCTCTCTCTAACGCGACGTTTCCTCCTGATCGACAGGACATTATCAGCGATAACTGCTGAGGGACTGAATTCCAGTGGCGATCCTTCTCCTTTTATCGTGTGTTGCGAGCTCTCCAGTACGATCAGAGCACTTCTCCGGTAGGTCGAGTTTTTATTGGTTCCCGGGAAGGTGACTCATACGGCGGGCGTTTGACTAGTCTTGCAGACCTTCTCAGGTAGGGGGTACTCACCGGGAGCCTCTTGATTGGCTTCTACCTGCGTGACGTCACCCCTGGTTTTATTATGCTCATGTCCGGTGTTCGTTCCATGCGCGCTGGTACTTCGTTAGGGGAGAGGGTGTCGGCCTCCTCACACGTCGGTATCAGGAACGCTTCTTGGGTGGTATTGAGGGGGAGGCTTTTCTTCGAGGATGAGCAGCGCTTCTAGGAGACGCAGACGTCGTGGGTCAGGTGCTCTCCCGATGATCTTAGTATTCCTGACGATGTCTCTCTCGTGATGTTTCTGCGGTGTACTGCAAGGGCGTGCTGCCTAATGGCGCCCTCCTGGGCGTGGCAGGAAATCCTTTTTGACAGGCGCATCGTCGTCATGCCGATGTAAATCCCAGGGCATCCTTGGGCGGGGCATACGTATCGTAGACGACGTTGACTGCTTCGGGGGTCTCCTGCCGGTGGGGAGGGGTTGTTCTTCATCAGGAGTCTTCTCGTACGCCGATTCTTGTAATAAATAATGAGGGACACTCTCTTTCCTTCCTCCATGGGGCGGACGTGTTCCTCTATTATTTTCTTCATGGCTGCTTCTTCTTCCTTGTATTGGTGGTGCATGAAGGCTTTATAGAAAAGTTTGATATCCTCCGGGGGCGGAATGTTCCTTCTTTCTTCCTCCGTCATGTACCACTTGTCAAGGGCGGCTCGAGTTTCTCGTTCTTTACGAGTTTGTTCGAGTACCCATTGTTAATTAGCATCTGGGATGCTCGGTCGAGTTCGAGGTGTGTGTCCTGCCACGTCGAACAGTGCGAGAGGGCCTCCTTACGAAGGCCTGACGGTGGTGGTCTTGAACCGCGCAGGACACTCGCTATCACCATTCAGACAAAGTCCGAGGTTCGTAGCTTTGGTGTAAACGGTCGTCGCCAACTTCTGATTGTCTTCGTGACAAGGACGTCGAGGAAGGGGAGCCGATCGTTGCTGCTGTACTCGACAGTGAAGTTGAGTGCGCTGTTCTGCAGGAACTGCTGCCGAAGGGCTTCTACCTCATCCTCGCAGTCGGCTTGCACGAAGATGTCATCGATGTAGCGTGCGTATGTGCGGGGACATCTGTGTTGCGAGAAGACCCTTTCCTCCACTTCTCCCATGTAGAAGTTGGCGAAGAGGACTCCTAAGGGGGGACCCCATCGCTACGCCGTCCTTCTGGCGGTACATCTGTCCTCGGTGGGTGGTGAAAGGGGCCTCTCTTCGTACAGATATCCAGCAGGGTTCTTAAGGAGTCTTCTGGGATGTTAGGGGTCTCATATCGGGATTCCTATATACCCGCTCCATGATGATCCCTATCGTCTCGTCGACTGGGACTTGGTGAATAGGACTCAACGTCTAAGGACGCCATGGTTCCCGCACCGGGGGAGTCGCGGATCTTCTCCAAAAATTCCACCGATGAGGTGGAGGCAGTACCTGGAGGGGATATAGGGGGTCAGAATTTTATTAAGGCGTTTGGCCAGAGCGTAAGTCGGGGCGGGGCGTTTGGCTGATGATCGGGCGTAGGGGGTTGCCTTCCTTGTGGGTCTTCACGTTTCCGTAAAGGTAGCCGAGGCTGTAGTCACCTTGGATGGGGCGGGAGGTGTGTGGCATTCGTAGCGGCATTCACGGCTGCGATGACCCGGTTGGCGTCGCGTTTGATGTCTTCCGTAGGGTTTCTTCGTAAGTCTCTCGAACTTAGAGACATCAGACAAGATGGCGTCGAGTTTCTCGAAGTATTCCGAGGTGCTGATGAGCACGAACGCGGCTGTCCTTGTCTGCACGCCTTACGGTGATGTCTTCTTTCTTCTTCAGATCTGCGGCTGCCTCCTTCTCTCTTTGGTGTAGATACCGCTCGAGTATGACCCCGTCCGTAAGGGCCTCTGCTAGCAGAAGGGGTTGAAGGCGTCCGTCGTTGAGAATCCGTCGTTGGGCCGTCCGTTGTTAGGATCTTCTTTGCTTTCCAACTGCTGAATCATTTTGGGCTGAATCGAGTCGACTCGATTCAGCAGTTGGAGCAAAGAAAAGATCCTAACAACGACGGACGCCCTTCAAACCCCTTCTGCTAGCAGAGGCCCTTACGGACAGGGGGTCATACTCGAGCGGTATCTACACCAAAGAGATGAAGGAGGCAGCCGCAGATCTGAAGAAGAAAGAAGACATCACCGTAAGGCGTGCAGACAAGACAGCCGCGTTCGTGCTCATCAGCACCTCGGAATACTTCGAGAAACTCGACGCCATCTTGTCTGATGTCTCTAAGTTCGAGAGACTTTACGAAGAATCCCCTACGGAAAGACATCAAACGCAGACGCCAACGGGTCATCGCAGCCGTGAATGCCGCTACGAATGCCACACACCTCCGCCCACCCAAGGTGACTACAGCCTCGGCTACCTTTACGGGAACGTGAAGACCCACAAGGAAGGCAACCCCTACGCTCGATCATCAGCCAAACGCCCGCCCCGACTTACGCTCTGGCCAAACGCCTTAATAAAATTCTGACCCCCTATATCCCCTCCAGGTACTGCCTCACCTCACGGTGGAATTTTTGGAGAAGATCCGCGACTCCCCCGGTGCGGGAACAAATGGCGTCCTTAGACGTTGAGTCCTATTCACCAACGTCCCAGTCGACGAGACGATAGGGATCATCATGGAGCGGGTATATATGAATCCCGATATGAGACCCCTAACATCCCAGAAGACTCCTTAAGAACCCTGCTGGAATTACTGTACGAAGAGAGACCCCTTTCACCACCCACCGAGGACAGATGTACCGCCAGAAGGACGGCGTAGCGATGGTCCCCCTTAGGAGTCCTCTCGCCAACTTCTACATGGGAGAAGTGGAGGAAAGGGTCTTCTCGCAACACAGATGTCCCCGCACATACGCACGCTACATCGATGACATCTTCGTGCAAGCCGACTGCGAGGATGAGGTAGAAGCCCTTCGGCAGCAGTTCCTGCAGAACAGCGCACTCAACTTCACTGTCGAGTACAGCAGCAACGATCGGCTCCCCTTCCTCGACGTCCTTGTCACGAAGACGAATCAGAAGTTGGCGACGACCGTTTACACCAAAGCTACGAACCTCGGACTTTGTCTGAATGGTGATAGCGAGTGTCCTGCGCGGTTCAAGACCACCACCGTCAGGGCCTTCGTAAGGAGGGCCCTCTCGCACTGTTCGACGTTGGCAGGGACACACACCTCGAACTCGACCGAGCATCCCAGATGCTAATTAACAATGGGTACTCGAACAAACTCGTAAACCGAGAAACTCGAGCCGCCCTTGACAAGTGGTACATGACGGAGGAAGAAAGAAGGAACATTCCGCCCCCGGAGGATATCAAACTTTTCTATAAAGCCTTCATGCACCACCAATACAAGGAAGAAGAAGCAGCCATGAAGAAAATAATATAGAACACGTCGCCCCATGGAGGAAGGAAAGAGAGTAGTCCATCATTATTTATTACAAGAATCAGGCGTACGAAAGACCTCCTGATGAAGAATAACCCCTCCCCCACCGGCAGGAGACCCCCTGAAGCAGTCCAACGTCGTCTACCGATACGTATGCCCCGCCCAAGGATGCCCTGGGGGGATTTACATCGGCATGGACGACGATGGCGCCCTGTCAAAAAGGATTTCCTGCCACGCCCAGGAGGGCGCCATTAGGCAGCACGCCCTTGCAGTACACCGCAGAAACATCACGAGAGACGACATCGTCAGGAATACTAATATCATGGAAGGGAGAGCACCTGGACCCGCCACGACGTCTGCGTCCTCCTAGAAGCGCTGCTCATCCTCGAAGAAAAGCCTCCCCTCTCAATACCACCCAAGAAGCGTTCCTGATACCGACGTGTGTGAGGAGGACACACCCCTCTCCCTAACGAAAGTACCAGCGCGCATGGAACGAACACCGGACATGAGAATAATACCAGGGGTGACGTCACGCAGGTAGAAGCCAATCAAGAGGCTCCCGGTGATACCCCCTACCTTGAGAAGGTCTGCAAGACTAGTCAAACGCCCGCCGTATGAGTCACCTTCCGGGAACCTAAAAACTCGACCTACCGGAGAAGTCGCTCATGATCGTACGGAGAGCTCGCAACACCACGATAAAAGGAGAAGGACTCGCCACTGGAATTACGGGCTGCTCTGTGAGCAAGAGCCCGTGCTGACACAAGGTCAGCTAAATCAAAAACAACAAAACAACCACTGGGAATTCAGTCCCTCAGCAGTTATCGCTTGATAATGTCCTGTCGATCAGGAGGAAACGTCGCGTTAGAGAGAGAGAGAGAGAGAGAGAGAGAGAGAGAGAGAGAGAGAGAGAGAGAGAATTGTATAAGCAATAATAAATCAAATGACTCAACCGAATTTTTACCATGCCCTTTGGTGCGTTGCTCGCCAGTCTAAGCAACAACAACGAGAAAGCCGTCATCAGAAAGATAGAGAAGACTCTTTATAAGATAATAGTGCTGAAGCAGCAGTTATTTTTAACAAAATAATAATAATAATAATAATAATAATAATAATAATACTCCTGATCTTTTCTCCAGCAGTAAATGCGAAGAAGTTAAATAGTATATTTCTTGTCCAAAAGATGACGTCAGAGAAGGAACTTTTTCCCAAATTCTCGTCCAGATTTCGGGCGGACAAAAGTTCTCGATCGCTGCAATTAATCTGCTCTCTTCTCTCTCTCTCTCTCTCTCTCTCTCTCTCTCTCTCTCTCTCTCTCCCTCAAATGTTCAGTATATTGCTTATGGTTCTCCTTCTCTCATTGAGTGAATTGTTCGGCTTGATTCAGCATGCATTGTTGTTAACTAAATATCCCATCAATTTAATATAGCCATCAATTACCTAAGTATTTATCAGATTGCTGAGTTTTTAACGAAATTTTATACCAAGCATCGTAATTGGTATAATGATGAAATGGCAAATAATCGTCAGAATATCATCGGCCATAGTTTGTCTTAATTAAAAAAAAAAGTAAACCAAAATATCGCAAGAATTCCATTAAAGTCTCGCATGATATCAGTTAGCAAGTAAGTTGTCCCATAAAATTCAATCCATCGTATAATAGTTTACTGAGAGTAACAACAATAATAATAGTAAGACCATGATTTATATATAGAGCATTACATAAAAGCACCTTCTTGATAGTTCCGTTATATTTAGATTTCAGAAGATCAATTCGTCTCTACAATATTATTACGATAAAATTTCTTCAGGTTCTCTTTTGTCAACACCTTTCAGAATTCGATCAAGATTCCCCTCTAGATCTTCTTTGAAATCAATCATTAGAAGATTTGAAAGATAATTTCAATTATGTGGCGAAAAAAAGAAAGAAATCAGACGGCAATTAACTTAAGGAATTCTGGAGACCAAACATTAGAAACTTTTCGAAGCCTTCTCCTGCCCTTTGTCAAAGCAGACCAACCGGAAAACAAAAGTCACAGGAAATTTAAAGTTATGGTCTCAGGCAGATGTTTTGCCTGCCAGCGTGGCCAAATACCATTTCTTGCCTCAACACCTAAGACTTTCCTTTGAGAGAGAGAGAGAGAGAGAGAGAGAGAAGAATTGAAATCGTTTCTTAGGTTAAATTCTATTCGGGTGTGTGCGTGTGATTTGCATCGTTTGATATGCCTTAGAAAGAGAAGTTACATCGTGTCTGTGACTAGTTTGTATCGAAAATGAGTTAAAAGAACATTTCGCAGTCTCATGACTGATAAATGTCACTGTTAACGCTACATTGAGTTTATATATATATATATATATATATATATAGATATATATATATATAATATACTATATATATATATATATATATAGTATATATATATATATATATATTATATATATCTATATATGTATATATATATATCTGTATATGTATATATATATAATATATATATATATATATATATATATATATATATATCTATGTATATGTATATATATATATATATATATATATATATATATAATTACATAGATACTAGATATGGTATATATATATATATATATACATATATATATATAATAAATATATCTATATATATATATATATATATATATCTATATATATATTTAATCTATATAACACCATATATATATATATATATAAATATTATATTTAATTTATATAAAT
>NC_061105.1:49110603-49118174 GCF_015104395.2 Macrobrachium nipponense | reverse complement strand
ACATCTCGATAAGTCTTTGAATGCTCTTAACTTCCGGAAACTAATGGAAATCCTGACTTACTGCCTCTCATAGATCTTGTGGTTGAACGTTGGTGACAGATGGATAGATAGGTTTAGGGCGGAGACAATGTTTAAGAATTATTGATGGCACAATGACCTCTCTCTACACTATCTTGAGTGCCAACATCCTGTGTACACACATACATCCCATATATATATATATATATATATATATATATATATATATGATATATATATTATATATATATATATATATATATATAAAGAGAGAGAGAGAGAGAGAGAGAGAGAGAGAGAGAGAGAGAGAGAGAGATAATTACATAAACGTATCCATTAAGAAATAAGGTAACACAGCTACAGACTTAATAGAAATGTTTACGCGAAAATGTCGTTCATGAATATACGAGCAAATGCAAGCACAACGCATTAGCAAATAATACAGACAATTTCACCTAAAAAAGAAATAATAAATAAATAGAGTTAAAAAGAAACCACTGAAATATGGCGCCATCCCAACTCCAATAGCAAATAGCTTCTCTTTAATGAATGAATTTCCGTAATTTGCTTCCGTTCTCTAATTAAAGAAGTGATCTGGCATCTAATTAAAGGCAGGAGATGAGTCTCTGAAACAAATGGAAGTCATGATTACCCCACTTCCCATCGGGGGAGGCTTTTCCCCAACACAAATCCCCAACATGTCCCCTATATGGTGGTGCGATGTAATTTTCCACTTAATTCCCCAACGTTGATCTCAAACAGAACTGGATTCCTCAAGAGGATTCCCATTTGTCTTTCCCCAAAATGATTTTCATACAACCATTTTTGGCCCCATTCACCATCAGGAATTCCAAAAAGGATTCCTCAGTACTATTCCCCAACACATAATCTTCAACACTATTCCCCAATTCAAATCTCTGTGCGATTCTAAGGCATAAGCCTATAACATTCTCTAATGTCCTTCCAACACTATTCTTTATCACACAACTCTGTGGACCTCATTCCTTTGTAGACAATTCCAACAGGATTCTCCTATTAGCCAAGAACATTCTTGCTATACGAAACTCAAACACGATTCTCGAATACTTTATCAAACCTCTCTTCAACCTATCCAAGACCTTTCCCCAACACAACATTCTCAAACAATTCTGCAACAGCTCTCCAACACAGCTCCCGGCTTCATCGTCAAACAGTTCTCGGATTCAACTCTCCACCTCTGATGGACATCAAAACAAGCCTTATCACGTACACTTCTAAGTGAAACTTCAGCATTACTGGTAAGCATTCAGTTTCAGTGGAAGAGGTAAATGGTAAGTAATGAGTGCTTAAAAGGCTTAAAAGATAAGCCAATGAAGTACAAAGAAGTCTTCATGAGAAATGGTAAAAGATTTAATTTTAAAAAAATACAGTTTAGATCTATGCACGTTCAGTGAGGAATGATATAAATTTTAATCATTCTGCTTGGAGCACCCATTTCCATCTCTCTGTCTCTGTCTCTCTCTGATGATGGTGAATATACCAGTAGAGGACCAATCAATCATACCAGGTCTCGTCTCCAAGAGAGATTCCATCCAACTCTGTTTTCATGTACATAACAAACTTTCGCAATGACCACCTGCGCTTCAGATCAACGCCGTCATTACTCGAGATCTTCCTGGACCGATTTCAAGGCCATTACCTTCTATTGAGACCTGTGATCTGTCTGCAGAGTTTCCAAATGGTCAGAATTTCCCGCAATGCAAATCGAGTGAGAATTTAAACACGTTCGATTAAAAGGCATAGGAAATTGAAATGGGATCGAGGGCGATTGCCAAATGAATTAGCAATTGGATTACTGGTAGCAGGTAAAATTTTAATTGTGTTGTGGTCATATGATTTATTTATTTGTTTTTTAAGGAATCTTTAATTGTACTTTGCTCGTTCTTTTGGGAGAAATGTTAGTAACACTATGTTAGTAACACTCATACGAAGACCTCTTGAACCCACCCACATTCCGGTAGGATAATTTAACACCGACAACTTATCATTATGTGTATATGTTTCAAAGCTATACACATGTATGCTTGTTTATTATCTATCACACACACATGCAATATACATACATATATATATTATATATGGTACACACACACACAGGCACACACACACACACACATATATATATATTATATATATATATATATATATATTATACTAATATTTAATGTATATTATATATATAACATACATAATGTACGTGAGTATAAATCCATAAAAAGAGTATTGTTTTTAAGATTACTCATTTTGTGTATAACATAAAAGGTGTTTCTAAAGGATCCTTTCATAATGCTCTTTGGAGGACCGAATGTATGTACATATTATACCATGTATAGACTGGCAGAAAAGGATTTATTTATGCCCTACAAACAAAATACATGACAGCATATGTAAAAAACAGAAGAGCAACCGGAAATTCGACACAATCTGAAATAGCTTTTGAATTGACGTTTCTTAATCAATTTCCGACGTATCGCCCGCAATCATTCCTTTGCAGCCAGATGCAGTAATTACCTTTCCAATTCACTTGTTAGCTTTCGATATCAACTTGCGAAGAGGGAAGTTATTTTGGATGCCAAAAATAACTTCCAGTTTTGCGAGTCAATATTGAGAGAAAACAAGTCATCACTTTCGTTTGATTTATTTCACTTAATGACGTTTCTTTTACTGGGTACGTTTTCTCTCCCTCTCTCGTTAAGCTTCGCTTTGCTTCCGTTTTTATTTCATCTTTTTATCATGTTTTTTTTTTTAACGGGTCTGCTTTCTCCCACCGCCCTCCCCCCCTCTCTCTCTTTCTCGTAGAGCATCTCCCAGCTCCGCGTTACAATTTCTCCATTCTTATTCCGATTTCTTGTTCACTTACGGAAACACGATTCCTTCCCATTGATGAGAAAATATTCAAGTTACAGAATATTCAGTGCCTCTTCTGGCACGAATTCGTTGACAATTCTCTTTATGAATTGAAAATGCGTATCGTCTGGAAGAATTGAAAGTGAATAATGTGTGGAGGATTTGAATATGGCCTTCAAGAGAGAGAGAGAGAGAGAGAGAGAGAGAGAGAGAGAGAGAGAGATGAAAACGGAAAGGAATTAAATCTTAAAAAAACAAACTATAATTAATGAACAACTCGTTAAGAACATGTACATAGTGACCTCCAGTTCTTAATGCTAGTAATCCTGAAATTAAGAATAGACAGATTCAGTGACTCGGGGATTACAGAAGATGGGAGAGCATTCCACACTCTGAGAGTGCATGGCAGAGAGGATTTAAGGTTCTTGATAAATCATGACCAAAGAAATCTTATTATTAATTTTCAAATAAGGTATTGCCTTTTTTTTTAAATAATGCGTAGAAAGCTTTACTATGGTCTGCCCTTTATCAAGAGGCAAATGTATCTCCTCACCCTTGGAGGTCTGCCAGACCTTTTTTTTTTTTTTTCTTTCCTACTTCCCATTCTCTCATAGACTCCAGTCAGGCTAGGGCTAAGTATAATGGTATTATGTTGCCCTTTCCGTCGGCCTCTACATTACATGGAAATGTGATTGTTCTAACAACCGGAAATCGTTTACGACAAAGCAAAACCTGCGGTCACCTGTGTAAAAGAAGGGCATCGATATAGGACCATAGTAGATTCACATCAACCGTGCATTTGATGTCTTGGCCAGTCCCTTACGACGCTCCTGATTGGCTGTTGATAAGCCAATCACAGGGCTGGAAACTCTCAGTCTCCCTCGAGAGTTTACATGGGTAGGATCTATGTTCCACCTCTCCTGAGGGCTACGTCTTTCAGCAGAGGTGGAACATACATCTTGCATACGTGAACTCTCCCGAGAGACGGAGAGATTCCAGCCCTGTGATTACCTTATCAACAGCCAATCAGGAGCGTTATATGGGACTGGCCAAGACATCAAATGCACGGTTGATGTGAGTCTACTATAGTAATGCAGTATTAGAAAAGATAGAAGCAAAACATATTTGGAGGCTAAAGAGGAGGTCAGACCCCCCTTTCTACTCTGAGAGTCTTTAAGAATTGTGACAATATTTACGGGTCACTAAACACGTTCTATCCCTTCAAAATCCGTTTATATAAGTGTAATTGAGTGAAATTGATACATCGGCCTACTAATTCAGATTAGACACAAGGAACAATACCGTACAGTATACTGATAGTGAAAGAGGAGGTCAGACCCTCCCGCTCCTTTGAGCTCAAAATCCTTAAGAATCACTTGACACAATCTGAAGCGCTAAACATGGCCATAAAACAACACAGAAGCTCTGTCTTATCAAAGGTTATTCATTCAATCAACATCTATTTGCTAACTGTAAGCCAGCGTTGCCATGGTAACCGTAACGAGAAAAGCCAATCTGTCCAATAGGTCGTGATAGCAAGAAACATTTAAACCGCTTTCTTTTCCATCGTTAAATCCCGCTGCTAATCTCCATTTAGTCGGAACTGTTCGGGTTTGCCCTCTGCAGTGTAGTTGATTTTATTCAATATTTTACTCTGGTAAGCTGATTTCTGTTCTTGCAACTGTTTATTATTATTATTATATGTCTTGGAACAGGTAAACGAATGAGTAAGCGAAAATGATACCAGGCACTGTCCTGAAATGGATGCTGGACTAGTAATCTTAATTCCGTTGTAGCAGGACAAATTACATCACATTGAACCAGATTACGTGACTAAAGCATCGCCGTATTAGTTTTTGCGTGTAACTAACTGGGTCTGTTTTCTGCAACAGTATGGAGGAACTGGATGGTTCTGTTAGACGAATCTTAATTCCGTTTTCTTTAATTTAGTTTCAACTAATCCGAAGAATGAAGTAAAAATCGACTGAGTTTAAACCGAACGGGGATCATTTTGAAGATTTACTACAAAAGAAGTGAAAACTGGAATAGTTGCAGTGCAATAAGTATTTACAGTCGTCATGTGAAAAACAAACCCCTTATAAGAAAATAAAGAAAAAACACAGATAATAGCATATATAGTATAGTATATACAGAAACACTCAGTACAGAATCGTAATTACGAAAAATTCACAAAGAGCATTTACAATCTGGCAGTGGTAATAGCAATGCTGAGTTTGTTGTACTCACTAAACCTATACACACCCCCACTAAACTGGAAATCCCTACTAAACCTATGCACACCCCATTAAACCAAAACACACCACCACTAAACCTAAACACATCCTCCCACTAAACCTAAAGATAGCCCCTCTAAACCTAAACACACAGACCACTAAATCTAAACTTACTCCCACTAAACCTAAACACACCAACCACTAAACTTAAATACACCGACCACTAAACCCACCAAGTCTAACCACACCCTCCAACTGAACGTAAACACGCACACTCACTAAACCTAAATGCACCTCATCTAAACCTGAAACCCCCTTTTTAACATAGTACACACCCCCACTAAACCTAAACACATCCACCACTAAACCTATATAACCCCCCACCAAACATCCTCAACTAAACAAACATCCCTTCCACTAAACCTAAATTCACCCTCAACTAAACCTAAACGCACGCTCACTAACCCTAAACACACAGCACCCACAAAACCTAGACACATGCTCCACTGAACATAAACACCCATCCCACTAAACCTAAATTCTCCCTCCATTAAAGCTACACACACGCCCATTTAACCTAAACACACTCCTCACTAAACCAAAATGCACCCCAACTAAACCTGAAAAACCATCCAACGCACTTTAACCTAAACACACTCCTCACTCAAACCAAAATGCACCCAACATAAAACCTGAAAAAAACCATCCAACGCACTAAACCATAAACACAAACCTTGATACAGAATTAATCATCACGGAGAAAGAAGAATTTAGTTATATATTTTCTACGGTTTCGAGTATTTGACATGAGGTATGATACGTACTAAGTTACAAAGGGAAAGGGGAAGGGGAGGGGGGGGGGGGGAGAGGAGGGAGGAAGAAGGGGGAGGGGAGGAAGGGGGAGGGGTGTACGGGTTTAAAATCTACCTTATTATCTCATTAGATGGGCCAAATGATGGCCGCATCTCAAATTTTGTCTAGGTCGGTCAAGCGGTTCGAATTTCTATAACGATGAAACATACAAACATACAAGTTCACTATATATATATATATCATCTATATATATATATATATATATATATATAATATATATATATAGATATATATATATATATATATATATATATATAATATATATATTTGTGTGTGTGTATGTGTCGTATTATTCAGACATTCCTTACATAAAAACTGCAGAGGCCTATTCATATGAAAATAAAAATCAATATATTTCCAAACTCCCACCCTCTCTCTCTATATATATACACACACACACACATATACACACATATATATATATATATATATATATATATATATATATATATATATATATATATATATATATTATATACTATTATTTTCACCTTTCTAACACCCTGATAAAAGTAGGCTTATTTAAATGCAACAAAGTCTCTCTCTCTCTCTATAACTTTTTCCTTCGTTTATCAAACAACTAACTGGCTATTTAGGTAATATAAATGGAAACAATTCTAACAACTTTTGCTCTCTCCATTTTGTGATGACTAGCACATTCTCAACAAATTGAGTAGGTTTAGGCCTAGTTACAATTTTGTCAACCTTAATCAGTGAGCATAACTTATTTGCATTACGAATCGAATGGAAGATACAAACTGTATAATTATGCTCTTTATTGGCTAGAATTATCCTTATAAATCTATGGTTCATTCAGCTATGCTAAACACACTCTCTCTCTCTCTCTCTCTCGAAAATAACTGTTCCGTTCCTTTGCACGACAAATATTATGCCTAGTTCATGCACATGAAAATAATTTCAATAAAATCTACGTGTTTTCTCTCTCTCTCTCTCTCTCGTGATGACTAGAATATGCCCTTTGCAGGTATTCTTAACTACACATTCTTAACCAGCCAAATATGATTTACTTGCATTACTTACGAATAGAACGGAAGACATATTTATGCACTTTAGATGGCAGAAGTTTGTATATATAAGTCTATAGTTAAATAATATTTATCAACAACTAAGCCAAACTAGAGTCAAGATGTTAAATAGCTGAATGAAGAGTGGCACCAGCTTGCAGAGGTAAACGTTGGTTCGGTATGGCATCATTCTTCAATTTTCTTGCATTTGCAAAGCAGTAGTTATGCAATTCATATCTGAGGTTTCTTGCATATTCGCTTTGCTGAAAATGAACCTAACACACTCTTGCGTTTTCCCCAAACTGGACGCCTTTTCTTCCAAAATGTCATTGCATATATAGGCACTTACAAGACGAAATACTTAAAAATATGGACTTTCAGATTTTTTTTTTTTTGTGGGGGGGGGGGGGGGGGGGAGGAGGGGGCGGGTATTGTTCGTTCGACACCCTCCTTCGTACAGGCCTGCATTTCGGGATCTTTAGGGAAATCATTCTGGCAATGATTTTAGCTCAAATTATGACTGAATAAATTTGAT
>NC_061105.1:49098103-49105603 GCF_015104395.2 Macrobrachium nipponense | reverse complement strand
CCACTATAAACAATCTCTTCTTCATTTAACGAAACAAATCCTGTTTACAATTTTCCAAAGCTTGCGCCAAAAAAAAAAAAAAAAAAAAAACCTGCCACCACACCAGAGTTGTTCTATTTCTCATACGAATATATTCCACCCTTTCCCAATATTATTCACAGAATGTGGAAGTTCTCTTTACATTCTCAAAATTCTAATTACATCGTAATATATCACATCGTCAGCGATTTCATCGTAAGGTTTCTTTCACGCAAGCCAAGTAAACCGCTCAAGGCAAAAAAAAAAAAAAAAAAATGAAAAATAAAATGTAATGAGTTTAATGCACTTATTTTTATGTAAAACGTTCTTTGTATTACTGTTATAGTTGTTGATGGGGATCAAGTAGCCTGTTTGTTGACTTTTCCTACATAAGTAATTTCATCGTCTTCATTTTTCGTAGATTAATGATTTTTACTTGTTTTTATGCTTTTTATAATTGTCTATCTTTAAGCATGATTTGTTTTATTTTAAAAAGTGTTGGAAAATGTAATTGGAAAATCAACTGTAAAACCTTTTAAACATCTAAAAATGTTTGACAGCATATTCAGTTTCAGAATGTTTATAACTTTTCTAACAATCACCAAACAACTCTTAGTATTAATGGGGTTTTAAATGTCTTTTTATTTTTCATTTATTCTTTTAGCGTCGATGATTATTAGTTGTTTGACGCCAGTCTTATTTTTAACTCAGTTAATCAGCCTAAGAAAAAGAGGATGAAAAAGAAAGCGTTCTTTAAAATAACCGTTTCTGTTTGTTTGAACTCTTGCATGGAACTTTGTTTTATAAAACTGGTTACATTTCTATTTGTTCGTTCTTTCACAAATAGATAACTATTATCAATGAGCTTTTTCTTATTCCTTATGCTTACGACATACTGCAGAGGCATCTTGATGGGTTTAGTTTTAGTTATTTACAAAAACCGAAAATGTTTACCACTCATAAATCAAGTTGATTACGAAAACCGAAAATTTTATGAAAAATTTTTTATATAAGAAAAGTCAGCAAGCTGGCCATTTGCTAATTGTTAGAAAGTTAGATACTTTGATCTCATCAACAACTATAACAGTAATCCTCGGATGTTTTACAGAAAAACAAGTGAATTATGTTTTATTGTTAATTTATTTTTTGGCATTGTGTGGTGAAAGAAACCTTACCATGAAATTACTGACGATGTGATATATTGCAATGTAATTACAATGCGGTGAAAATATGAGATGTCATTACCGTGCGATGAAATTACCACGATGTAATTACTGCGATGAAATTACCGGACACCAAATAAAAGAAAGTAGGAAGAGATCTCTGTAGTTTACGCTCTGTAAATATATATATGAATCATATTCATTATGTAGAATACATACACACATATGTATATAATTATATATATATATATATATATATATATATATATATATATATATATATATATAAAATTATACCATGTAAACTTCGCATATGCATAGGCATATGTAGCAGTGTTATGTAATTATGTGTAAAGCACATATTTATGAATACGTATTTATGCTTTCATATAGTATGAGATTGCAGTTTTTCAAGTTATGCGTACTTGTGTTTATGTTTATATAATATACATCCTGGAAGCTGTTGGGTATATAATTATTAGAATCACTACAAAAATATTATTCCACATAAGAGCACGTTGAGTATGTTTGATTCAATTGTATATTTTTTACTTTCAGGTCAGATTTGTAGTTCACCCTTTTATGAAACACTTTCCAACAAAGTCAACTAAGGTCGTCCAACACCGCAGTAGGAGGAAGGTTCAGAGAAAGGTCAAGATGTCATCGCAGTCTGTGTCTAAGGTCAGTCAAGGTCGGTTTCTTGTTAGGTCTTCTTTTCTTGTCCCATTCAGATTCTATTCTTAGCTTTCGGTATTTTCTCTTGGCCTTATATTTCTTCCATACTACGCCAGTCCTAAGGTGAGGAGAGTGACCTTTCTGAGATAAAATGGCTAAGTTAATCGATTTTTCAGAAAGACAACAATTTGGAAGCTTTCAGGGTCAAACATGTCCCCTTTCACGGCAAAGGTGCCGAAGGATCTGAGAGAAATTAAGCGAGATGTTTCTAACTAGGCATGATTTGAATTCTTATGACAGAACCCAGCTCCTCTCTTGACATTTTTCTTCCATTCTTGTGAGAAAGATACTGCGCAGAGCATTGCAGATTTGAAGATATCTAGAAATGGAAACTTACATAGACTCTTTAAAATATTTTTACATATTGAACATTTTCGTTTTCCATGGCCTTCATTTTCTTTTCATCTCGTTTCCTAACCGCTTTTGAAGGGTGGGGCTATGGGGGGGGGGGGGGGGGGGGGGGGGGGGGGGGGGGGGGGGGGGGGGGGGGGGGGGGGGGGGGGGGGGTGGGGGGGGGGGGGGGGGTGTTTGGAAGGGGGATCCTTGCAAATGTATTATAGGATTCTAAAAAATAATCTCTATCTCTCTTTATTTTGCACATTTTAAAATAACCCCATCTGGAAAACACGAGCGATTTAATTACATCTTGAAAGAGAATAAAATCGCTTTGATAGCAGAGGCAGCTCGAAACCTCGTGTGATATGATTAGGTAATTGAATTTATGTTCGTTCTTGCGGCACTAATGCATCGACTGAATAGCCGAAGGACGTTCATTATTTCTTTTCAAAACCGATTACTAGAAAAATAAAAGCTTTGATCATAGAATTAAAATCGAAGTGGTAACATGTCCTGATGATTGTGATGAAAAATATTTGACTTTTTCTGTCATTTTCCTCTGCTTTGATAAAAGCACTGTGACTACTTTCTCCTTCGCTTGGAGGGACGAATCATGTGATTTTACTCTTAAGGTCTTTTCTACCATTTTCACTGGGAATAATTTTTTTCTTGATTCTCATAAAAATTATTTTTCATATCTTGTTTTATCCTTGTTTTCTGAATGATAAACTTGATGGTTGAATAAAAGATTTACAGCAATCGTAAACCGCCGACAACTGCTACTGTAACAGAAGCAACAATACTAACATCCCGTTTTATTGCACCAGCCATTAAATATTGGCAGCTGATATCACTGAGGCTAATCGTGATTCGCAGAGGCTCATGCTGAGCTCCCACCATTGGTTATAGTGACATCGGCTGTGGACTTTTACCGTCAGCTACAAAAAGACATGCGATATGATACTTTTACTTGTGCTAAACAACAGGAAATACTACTATTACTACTATTACTGCCATTATACTATTCATGATCAGTCTATCGGCCCAAATAGGAAAAGGACAACACATTCCAGCCAAAAATTCTGGATGGGATAGACACTGGAACTAGGTCAGGATTTTGGAATTTCATGTAATTTTAGATCCGTCAGACCGCTTTCAGATGATTCTTAAATGCATTCACTTGGAAAAGAGGTTAACTAAGACAGGGGAATCTCTCTCTTCTCTATCTCTCTATCTCTCTCTCTCTCGCTCTCTCTCTCTATCTCTTCTATAGGTGTGTTTAGTGGTTTTTCAAGAGTAAGCATACTGAAGTAAAGCATTATCCAGCATTATTTACTTAGGGAAAGTTACTTTAACACAGACTCTAATCAAGTTGTGAGGATGGCAATTTTTTCACCCTTGGCTTCATATTAAAAGAATATATCCGATAATGGATTCACGGATTTTGAAGAAACATGGTGAATAAACGAAGAAAGTTTGGTCGATGTCAAGGAAATTTGAATGATTTGTTACCAGAGAACCATTTTGCTCATTATCCTCTATTGTAAGAAACGCATCCTTTCTCATTGATTGAATTATGAAAGGTTTGTGCATAAAAATATCGGCATAGTTTGGCGTATATGAAAGTAAACATTTACTATATACCGAATGCATGCATAGACAACTGACAAAAAAGTAAAAGTCGAAGGCCGAAACATATGAACTAACTAAGGATCTGTAGGTAGATTCGATATGTGTTCAGTGAATTAATGACTAAATAAAGTAAACAAATTATTATATATATATATATAATATATATATATATATATATATATATATATATATATATATATATATATATATATATATATATATATATATATATTGGAAGGAGACCCTCTTTCAAACAAGTCTTATTGAAAGATATTGCTGCATCAGCTGCATTCAACTTGTAAATAGTCTTCTCTATTTTTCTAATAATAGCTTTCTCTCTGCTATTACAACTGGCGAGTATTGCGCCGATATTACTCATCAGGAGCAGTCAATTCCAGGGATAATTGTCACAAATTTATTTATTTGTTACAGTAAATGAAAACATAGGTCAAAATATAAGTAATACATTGGCCAACGTTTCTCTCGGTATCTTCCGAGTATGATCACGGGCAGTGGATCGGGAGCAGACTGTTGTTGATGTCAGGTATATATATATATATATAGATATATATATATATATATATATATATATATAAACTATTATTTTCATGTAACACCCTGAAATAAAAGTAGGCTTACTTATATGCAACAAAATCTCTCTCTCTCTCTCTCTCTCTCTCTGTATTTTCCTTATCCATCCAGGGGTTGGTGGTCATGAAGCTTTGGCGAGAGAGAGAGAGAGAGAGAGATTCTATATAACAATGACCTTGGGAAGTCACACAACTATTGCTATACTTTTGAGTGAAAGACTTCGGTTTCTCAAAGGTTTCCTTTTCTCAAGGAAATGTTGGGTAGACCCACAAGCAGACGCCACCGGTGTCCTAAGACACATACGTACGTATATCTGGTCGAAAGGGATCACCGTCGACTCCTTTCTCTTCCGGCCATCTCTGTTGATTTGACCTCCCTGCGTTTGACACCTGGGTCATCCCAGGTCATAGGGGCTGCATTTTTTCGTTCCTTCCACACTTCTTGACCCTGACTTTCATTTTTTGATTTTTTAGTGACAAGTAGTCATTTAAGTTATCGTTTACGGTGGTATTTATGTTCCGGTATAATAGCTTTCATTTGAATATATGTATTAAGCTTTTACAGCTGGTATTTTTGTGTATAACAACGTTCAATCTAGTGAAAATGATGTTTCCAGTCTTGGAAAAATAAATAATCTATTAAAGAACACAATATAGATTAAATTTTAAAGTCAATTTTAAAAAGGAAAAGGAGAAGAAAATTTTTGGTTTTTAAATTAATTATTTTTTATATCAGTATTTGAATATTTTATTTTTATAGACTCGATCCAATGTGCATCTTTGTAAGTTATTTTTGAGAAAAAATTAAAAAGTAATAAATTCGAACGGAAATATCGTCCACGGGCAAAAGGTAATTCGTAGGAGGAAGACACATTTCGAATTCCTTCGGCGCTTTCAAATTTTTATCGCATTTTCTTCGATTGCCTACTTGTTTTCTCTTTCTCCTTTCTCTCCGGAGTTCCACATATTCCATTTCCATTTGTTATTTTTCCTCCAAAGGCTCAAAAGTTTGTGTGAGGGGGGGGGTGGGGGGGGTGGTCTTGGGGTGCCTCCAGTACAGAATTCTTTTCGCTCTGTCCAGAGAAACTTCCCGAATAGATTCGGAGATATGTCCACCGGAGCCGTGCCTCAGATTCTGGTCATTCTTATTCCATAGCTAAGACTTGATTCAAGGGAAACCCGGAGCTCCGCGCAATCCGCTATACACAGTCAAACCCACAAGGGAATTCTTCCCTTAAAAAGTTATCTCGTTAGAAAGTTTTCTGTTTTCCCCTTCTACTGACGGACCCTTAAAAGTTCTAGCTTTTCTCATTAACAAATTTCTTTGGCACATTTGTATATATATATATATATATATCATATATATATATATATATATATATATATATATATACATATATATATATATATATATATATATATATATATATATATATATATATATATATGTGCGTCTGTGTGGTGCATGTATGTATGTATGTATGTATCTGCGTGCACAATATTGTTCAGGTAATTCACTTTGTATCGTTTTATCAGGTTTTTATTTATCCTTAGCACAGAATAAGTAAACAATATCAGTAAAGGAAATTCTTTGAAACCGCCTTCCTCGTGAATGTTGCGCTTTCGTGCTGATTTCTTGCAAGAAAATTCAAGAAGAAAATAAACTTCTTTTTCTGAATTTAATAGTCTGTGCTTTTAGTTTTTTTTTGATTATTTGTGTTGCCAATATCAGCTTTACCTTATTTAATTTCTATTATACCACTATATATTTACATCTTAGTTTTGATTCTATTCTCTCTCTCTCTCTCTCTCAGCACAAGATTTTGAGAAATTGAAGCTCTCGTCAGAAATGACATTTAGGTAAGCAAAAGAATAATTATGAAAATTACGAAAATGATGAATAAGTATGAAGCAAATTCGAGAGGGGGTAATTTAAGTTGAAAAGTACACAACAGAAATATTTTGAAGGAATCTTTAATCGCATGGTAATTAAGACCTACAAGGATTGGCTGACGTTTAAAAAGCAAAGACAGAACAGAGGTGAAGTTAAAATTTACAAAGTTATAATGATTTTCAACATTGTAAAGCAATTATTCTAATGACCCTCAGTGCCATTACAGTACTACACAGCATATACATAATAGCGATAACTGGTAGGTATTCGATCATATATATATATATATATATATATATAGTATATATATATATATACTATATATAGTATATATATATATATGTGTGTGTGTGTGTGTGTGTGTGTGTGTGTGTGTGTGTGTGTGTGTAAATTGAGTTCTAGCAGTCTTTGATGATTTAGATGTATTATACTAATCAATCATTGCGGTTGAGCTGAGCCAGAATTCATTGATTATACAGCTGCTAACGACTCCCCAGCGTAGCCTACCTTGTTATGCGATGAGTGCAGTCATATATTATTCAAGCCTCCTGGAACAAGACGGTTCTCTGGGGTCGTGTGAGACGACGGGGGGAGGGGGGGGGGGGGGGTGGGGGGTTGCGATGACGACACTGCGGTGTCCCATAGGCCCTTAGATGTAACCTCTTTCATTCCCTTGATTGCAGTTGTTCCCTTTCTTCCATCTTACTTTTTAGCCTCACCTAACAATTAGACTTAAATAAACTCTATGCATTCCTTAGGCTTAAGTAAACTACATATACATTAGACGTAAGTAAACTGCATGTATTCCTTAGATTTAAATAAACTCTATGCATTCCTTATACTTAAATAAGCTATGTATTCCTTAGACATAAATAAAGTCTATGTATTCCTTAGACTTAAATAAACTGTACGTATTCCTTAGAACCTAAAAAAACTATATGTATTCCTTAGACTTAGACTTCTAATTACTTCTTTAGACTTACTCTAATTATTCCTTAGACTTGAATAAACTGTATGTATTCCTAACTAACTAGATACATAAAGTTACTCTTTTATCCTAACCGTAAGCCAATGATGTCCTTAACTTAAATAACAATTTCCCTTATCAAATATTTTAAAAAAGGTTCCTTCG
>NC_061105.1:49090603-49093103 GCF_015104395.2 Macrobrachium nipponense | reverse complement strand
GTCCCACTACGCCCATACGCTGGTGAATGGAGATACACTCTACCACGCAGAAAACTTTGTTTTTAATACAAAAATGGTTTTGAAAGACATTATATGGAGGTTAATATCATGGGAGAGCGGATTAACAAGGAATTCATGTTAATGAAAGATAATCTCTTTTGTCGACAGCAGGACGATTGTTAGTTGCCTGTAATCACAGCTTATGATACATGTATTTTTTTGTAGTTATCTTCAGTGTGAATTATAGTTGCCTGTTGTCTTATTCACTTTTGGGGTGACGATTGCTTGTTGGGGACACGAGTCAAATAGCTGTGTATTGCGCCTTGAGATTATGACAGCAAATATTCCCATCGATGGATGTGCTGGTGAGTCCGATCATTTGTTGGTCTGGAAGACTCATTAACTAGTTTTATCTTTGCTTCCAGTCAGGGCTTTCACTATGTAGTACGGAAATTTTGCATCCCGTCAACACCACTAATCTGGACTCATCACCACTCCTCCAAAATTCTTGTTAGCCCCGCCTACTGGACTGCTCATCAAGACTCACGCCACACCACTAACTCACCCTAATGAGCAGTCCAGTAGGCAGGCACTAACAAGAATTTGGGAGGAGCTGAGTCTTATGTATGCAGCGTGTGGTGAAGCCTAGTGTCAACTCACCTTAAGAGGCATTATCCAGAATAGGTGATGACGGATGCGAAATTTCTCTTCAACACAGTGAAAGCCCTGACTGAAGCAAAGATAAAACTAGTTAATGAGTCTTCCAGACCAACAAATGATCGGACTCACCAGCACATCAATCAATGGGAATATGAGCTATCATAACCTGAAGGCGCAATACACAGCTATTTGACTCGTGTCCACAACAAGCAATCGTCACCCCAAAATTGAATAAGACAACTGGCAACTATAATTCACACTGAAGATAACTACAAAAAAATACATGTATCAGAGACTGTGGTTACAGGCAACTAACAATCGTCCTTTATGGTTTCCATTATTGTAAAATAGTTTGTAACTTATATCTGGTTTTGTATTAATCCATTGATTTCATCAGGAATTTCCCCCTACATTCAGAAGTCCATTCTCACTGTCATTAAAGCGCTGTAAATATAGAGCTGAATCTCAAGGTACAGTTCAGGGTGTATCTCCTCCTGGTGGGGCTTGGGTGTGGCTCACCTGAGGAAGGTAGCAACCCCACCTCCTAGAAAGATCGCTGAGTTCACCGCTCTTTTCTTTTATGTCATGGAACGTTTATAATGACGGGGCTTTAAACAAATTTTTCTTTTTTATAGGTTGCAGGAAGAGAGAACTGACTGAGGGAATATGGAGGAGGTTGTAGTGTGCGCGCGTGTGTGTGTGTATACTGATATTCAGCCAAAATCACAAGTTTCTCATATTATATTTCGTCAGCCAGACATATATATATATATATATATATATATATATAATATATAATATATATATATATATATATAATAGTTATGATATAGTCAAAGATCTCCATCTCACGAACTGCGTAAGGTAATTTTGAAGAAATCATAAATTGTAATACAATTTTGTTTTACACATTCCCTGATGAAAAACTCAAATTTATGAGCCACAAATGCCATCTCTTTAGACCCCAGAAGGAGAGGGACATGATATGATTAAGTCGCTCCACCTGAAACTTTAAATTGGAAAACAAGTTTTGGGGGTCCTTTGTTAAGCCTAAGTCGCGGCTGAAGTTCTCGGAAGACTTTGACTGACCTGTGACCTGTAGGTGGTTCCGGGAGACAAAATCTTGTTTGTTTGTTTGTTTATTTGTATGGTGGTTTTCCACGTTGCATGGAACCAGTGGTTATTCAACAACGGGACCAACGCTTTACGTGACTTCCGAACCACGTCGAGAGTGAACTTTTATCACCAGAAATACACATCTCTCACACCTCAATGGAATGCCGGAGAGTCAAACTCGCGCCAACGAGGTGGCAGGCCAACACCATACCGATCACGCCCACTAAAGAGCATAATCTTGTTTGGCGAGAAGCCTCATGGCACGGAAAGGTTCATGATATGAGGTCGATCAGGTTCTAGCTGAAGGCCTCGGGAAAATTTGTACTTTTTTTTTTTTGGTGGGCTGAAACCGAATGTTGCTTAATGTACTTTTCTTTTATTAGATTGATATTTCAGTGGGTTTCTGATGGTACTGGCTTCAGATAGACTTTTACAGTAGTATGTTTTTTACTAATTTTTTTTTCTCAGTCAAAAACTTATAGATAGGCTGATATTACAAATTTTATGTACCGCCTCGAAAAAGTTTCTGCAAAGGACCGAATCATGAATACTCGTTTTGAAAGAAGTCAAGACGATTAAGCTGTGGAAAAGTAAAAAGAGAGAGAGAGAGAGAGAGAGAGAGAGAGAGAGAGAGAGAGAGAGAGAGAGTACTCCTGTTTTTCAGAATCTTTATCTGATATAGGTGATGATTGTCATCAAAATTTAAAACTAGAATATATTACAA
>NC_061105.1:49060603-49088103 GCF_015104395.2 Macrobrachium nipponense | reverse complement strand
CCCGTCCTCTCATCCCCCCCCCCCCCCCCCCAACTTCCCAAAATGCAGGAAAAGTCACAATAATTAACCTTGTATAATACAAGAAAAAATGAAAAATTTAAATAAATTAACATTATTCCATGTATTTCATTCGAGTTTCGAAGTTCATTTAATATTTCTTTTTTTACAATTATTGCCCGATTTTTATGCAGTTAAAAATGAAAAATAAAATTGAAAATATATAGAGAGAGAGAGAGAGACCCCTACACAAAATCGTTCCTCCGTTCGACCCTCAGATTCAATTCTAATGATCACGCAGCCAAGGAAATGTAAGGCCGGCGCTTTGATGATGAACCTTTATCAATCTTCTCCGAATGAAGCGAATGACTTTACCTCGAGTCATCTTACTGAACGCAGAAGGAAGTTCAGAAGAACGGCACCGCGCTGCTCGCTGGCAATCATTTAAGGAATGATGCGTTAAATTGTTTTCATTCCGAGGAAAATCCAGACATTAACAATATTCTTCCCTCTCTCCGGCACACGCACATTGTATACACATATGTATATTCATAATTTTCCAATCGTGTATATTAGTAAATATATATATATGTTGTATATATATTATAGATATATATATATATATATAATATATATATATAATTTATTATATTTAAATATATATTTATGTATTGTCTATAAATTAAATATATTTATTTATATATATTATTTTAATAATAATATATATATATAATATATAATATAATATATATAGATTTATATATATATATATATATATATATAATATAATATTTCTATAATACATATTAAATTTTAATTTCTATATAATAATAATATGATATTATTACATATATAAATTTTAATAAATTTTAATATAATATATAATAGATACATATATATATATATATATGTCTTATCTTACACCCCTTTTATCAAAACTAACACGAATTGGAAAACCTTACCTGTCTTCAATGGTGCCCTTCTGTCCGCAAACATGTCATTAGGCAATTAAGATCACATAATAAAAAAATCTACTATTTTATTACCCAAAGCAGATGAATATAAAATAGAACAAAATGATTAATAAATCATAGTGATAAAAACCCAAATCTGCCCACAAAGAAAACTAGTAAGTTTTCATTCTACCCTCTGGCTAAGAATTCACTCCCAGACCCAGAATGTCAATCGTTTCATTGTATCAGTCAGGATAGAGAATCCCGTCTCTAATATCATGGAATAGAACCCATATGTAATAAAGATGCATAAGATAATTATGGATAAAAGATACACTTCACACATCACTTTTCAAAAGTAATCTTAAGTAAAAGAATGTATTTCACACTTCTCTCTCTTTTCAAAGGCAACGTTTTCTAAGTCCTACAAAATATGTGCCATACCTTAAAGATGGGGTTTTTCTCCCCACACCTGCATGTGCCTCTCGCAAGTACCTTCTCGATTAGACCTGTAACATCCGTACAAACGAATGTACATACTTGACACACACTACCTTGACACAGGCGACACCTCCAGATTAAAATGTTTTACGTATCAGATTCCTTCATTCAAGAAGGCTGCCCCTACAGCTCAATCTGTCCTCCAAGCAAGACGTGATATGTAAATTCACTAACACATTACACACTTGTAGATATTATATATATATATATATATATATATATATATATATATATATATATATATATATATATATACATAAATAAATATGCAAACGCACACATGTATTCGTGTATGTATATATAAATTTTTGTGTATTTGGGAAAAATTTGTGGCTGATTAATCGGAAACAAAAGTATTGCAAATAATCTCCCCTCTTCTTCAGTCGGCAAATAACGTCGGTTTTATGTGTGTGTGTGCTTCTCGTGCATTGCGCGTGATACAAGGAGAAGCGTCAAGGCTGATTGAACGCTTAGGTTTCCGGAGCACATTGCAGCAATGCAACTGATGCTGCAGAAATGCTGTCGCTGCAAATTGCTGCAAAGGAAGGACGTCTACTTAGACGCTGCAACTGTGTCGTCGATGATTTTGCTTCGTCGTTTATCTTTATTTATTTTTATTTTGTGAAGGTTTTTGCTTTGCATCCTTTCTTTCTTTATTTATGTATGTATGCGGGAATACACACACACACACACACACACACACATATATATATATATATATATATATATATATATATATATATATATATATATATATATATATATTATATATATATATATATATATATATATATAGATAAAGGTTTTTTTGCCACAAAGGAAAATTGAAAAGCGAGATAGCCAAGAACTTTCGGTCTAGCACGACCCTTAGTAAAGGATCATGCTAGACCGAAAGTTCTAGGTATCTCGCTTTTCAATTTTCCTTCGTGGCAAAAACCTATATTTACATAGCATCACGTTTTATATACTTCGGATCAAGTTATCATAATAATTATTATATATATATATATATATAATTATTATACATATACTATATATATATATATAATATATTATATTTTATACGTATATACAAGAGCTTATCAAGCTGGAACGGTGGTACTGTCTCCTACCCGCCCGATACCCTAACCTACCCCCCCCCCCCATTGGGCGGACGAACCGGTTTTGCATGGGGTGGGCGGGTGGCTGTGTCACGCCTCCCCTACTGTCACCCTGGGGGAGGGCAACACAAGATCCAGTCGGCTAATATATTATATATATATATAATATATATATATATATATATATGATATATATATAATATATGATTTTTATTTTTTGTCTTGTTCTTTCTTTCGTCGGGCAGATTGGAGACACAGCGGAAGGAGGAGGATGAGAGCTATACATACGTATATTCATACTGTAACACTACATTACCCACGCTTTAGTAGTCAACGTCAAACATTTCATTTGCAGCAGTGTTGCGTATCTCATTAAGAAGACGAAGGATGCTCCTACTTCATCCCGTCTCATTCCCGTAGCTCATTTTGAGCAAGTTTTGTCCCCCCGGGTGTCATTAAGAAGGATAAAAACGCTGATGTCGGTCTAATTGGTCCCCTTCATCCACGTGAAGACAAATGACATGAAATGTGTGTTATTATTCTCTCTTCTGGGGCTCTTAGCCCAGTTACCGGGAAATATGTGACGCATATTTATATAGTCGGTTTCTCTCGTCTGTCCACTCACGGGTAAATACGTGGCGCATGCGCGTTGCTAGCACGTCATTGTCTGGCAGTCAACGCTTCCGATATCGTTGGCGTATTGGGATAAATATTGAACTACTTCTCCAATGAGGTATATGAATGTTTATATGTATAAACGACCATCGCCCCTTCTGATGTGGATAAAAACGTCGTTTTTTATTCATAACAATACCAACACATGCTCACGAGTGACGAGATTGTATCAAACAATCTACTCAGTTCAGACACAAACGGACGATGAGCTTTCAGTAAATGTGCTTCATCACGTTACTGCAGCCCAGACAACACGTAGCTCTATGCTGAAAAAAACTATTCAAAGCACTATTTTCTTATGCAACGATTGTATGTATTGCTTCACTGTATGTATATAAAAATAACTATTATGATACCAAAGTAATATCTACTCCCGTAAACTGAAAAATAACCTATAATATTGCTTACCATTAAAGCAAGAGGCATAAGCCAATGAAGCTAGGCCTATATGCTACTTCGCCCGTATTTTATATTTTATTGACCAACTTTTAAGCACACGCATTCATTCTATTTCAGTCAAAATTATTTGTTCAATCGTGTCCTTCATTGATTCATTCCCTCTGATTATCGTTCCAGTGCCCAACAATGAAAAAAAAAATTGTATGTTTAGGCTAACAAGAGGATGACGGGAACTGAATGGGATTTTACAATTTTGCTGGATAAGTTATGTAACTAAATAGTCCGAAAGTGGCCCAGGCACTGAGCTATTCATAATCATTTGTGAGCTCAAGAAAACTATACAAAGATGCAATTCTGGAAGAAAATCATATTACCATTGCTGTCATGCCATGTTATAAACTGAAATTTCCCGCCTTCCAATCAATACAGCAGTGGTTGTTCTATTCACCTCCCCAAAGCTCAAGACAGCTTCATACACAACAATATTTCTTGCTTATTTCAAATATTAACCCACTCAAATAGTTTACAGGCAAGCACTGATGAAAATACTCGTAGAAGCACAGCCAGATGTCTTTTTATGTTCCTGCAATGAGGTGAAAAATAATTGTTTTCCTGTATCGTTCGTTCGTTTGAGTTTGCTGAGTAGACTGTGTGTTACAAGCTCGTCAGTCGTCTGACTGAATTGTTATATAATCTGCACTAATCTGCACGTTTATGATCTAAAGGTGTGAGGGCTCTTTGTATTCATAACATTCAGATGTATTATTGAGGGAATACTTCGAACCTTCATCACAGCAAGCGTCCGATATCGGAAACATTGATTTCAGCCGATCGAGAGCGAGCTGTGCATATATGCGCCACATCTACCTAAACCTTCGTTGGTGAGTGGGCAGATGAAATGAAACCGACTGTAGTATAAGTTAGCCATAAAGTTCAAGTCTGTAGTTTTTCATTCTGTAATGGCCTGTGCAGGCGGATTGTGCTGTCAGTGCACCTCACGTGGTGCAGTGTAGGTACTACTTAAGTGGTGTTTAGAGCTTCACTTCGGCCACTAGATGCACCCATTTTAGCCTTTTACTTTACCTTTGCGTTTCCTTCCTTCAGTGTTGCTGTCCATGCTAACAATTTACGCTTAGCGAGTTAGCGTAGCTGTGCTTTTCTCCCAGAAGTGTCTTTAGGTACCTCGACTTCATCTCTATCTTCTGGATGTCTATATCTTGCTGGCCAACCACTCCAACTCCCTCTCTCGGATGCCGTAGGCGCTGAATAAAAAAAAAAAAAAAAAAAAAAAAAAATCAGTCATTCTTATAATGGCAGTATTTCCTCGATTCGTGGATGGTTAACCGAACGCTGGTAATGTAAAAGCCCCCCCCCCCCCCCCCCACCCCCACCCTAAAAGCCCCACCCCCACCACACCCCCTACCCCGTCTCTCTCTCTCCGTGTCTCTCTCTCTCTCTCTCTCTCTCTCTCTCTCTCTCTCTGTAGAGTTTCAGAATGCTTCCAGCGGGAAAGTTCTCATCGACCAAACCAACTCTTCGGGAAACAGTTCGTTGTGAATGCAGATCAAGAGATCGAAGTTGTCGAGTACAAGATAGGTAAATTCTCTTGCGAGATGAAACATAATCCCCAGAGTTTGTTCCTTCTGGAACTACGAACGAAACCTAACAAGAGTTGGCGTAACTTCCCTTTCTTGCACCACCCGGAGGCCCTCTAATGAACAGCTTGGCTTTGCCTATGCATCTGCATGAAATTTCATGGATGCGTAGTTCGATAGCTGCTTGAATAAAAACAAAAATAGTTTCATGGATTATCTGATATGTTCATTCACGTTTTACATCAGGCCTCTCTGAGCTAGTGGTATAGTATATGTGGTTGTTTGGATAACTTGCGCTCATTTCAAACAAAAAGGAACAACCCAGTATACCGGTCTTTCCATTAATCCAGATATGCTTGCAAGCAGTGTTCAAGAAAAAAAAAAAAACATAGAATACATCTGCCTAGTAATTATGCAAACTATGCATATAAACAGTATCGACATTCACGAAACCTTAACGAAAAAATATTCACAACATTCTTTAGACTGTGACGAAAATAAGCTTCCAGTTTTTTTATTCACGAACACGAAGAAAAAAGAAAGAACTAAGAAACATTCACTTACGATTCTAACGACGCTGTTTGCCATTCAGAAGACAAAAGACTGATAATAACACGGAAAGCAAGAATTTTATTGCTCAACTTTTGTTTATTGCTGCCAAAGTCTTTTCAAGTCGTAAAGGTCTCATTCTCTTTTCCCTTTTCCTTCTCTCTCTCATTCAGACAGGTAAATATTTTGCTCTGGCAAAACACTCACACCGTCTTCTGTTTTGTCTCAAGACTTGAACAGAAACAAGTCGAAATTACTTCCGAAATTAAAGTTCTGTGAACTCCGTTGTTTCATTTTTATTTTTATTCTTATTTCGTTTCATAAGAACTTTATTTTGAAAATTCCTGTTTGAGGAGTTTTATAGTTTTTAGTTTCATATAATGTTTTTAATATCTTTTCTTGAACGAGTCTTATGAGATGCATTTTTTCAAATGGATAATAAGCTTGCTATCTTTTCTAACAGGCCGCGAGGAATTCATCTCAATCTCATTTTGCACATAAACGGAAGAGTTTAAACGCACTTTCAAAATGCATTTTTCCTCGCATAAGTAAGGAATATCAGAGACCCATTTAATTTCATTTCGATCTTACACGACGTAAAGGATCCGTCATTTTATGCTGAATTTTCCCTCTTTCCTGACCGTTTGCTACACTTAACATCTCCCTGTCCCTCAACCAGGCAACTGGTTTTATTCCATCCCATCCATCATCCTAAGGGCCCAGTTATTCTGCAGTTGTGGTTGTTGAGGTTCGCCAGCAAATGAATGAGGTTCTTTTATCTTTAGTAATATTATATTTCTCTCAGTCGAAGATCCCTAACATGTTATACGAATATAGGACAAGTTTTTTTTTTTTTTTTTTTTTTTTTTTTTTTTTTAGTTTTTAGTCTGTAGAAGCCACGACGGGGATGCCTGTGATTAATAATGACATTTTTATCAGCTGCCAAATGAACTTAGTTCCTCACGTACTGGAAGTCAATTTTATTTTGCCCTTGACTCTGAAACGCTTGTGCTAACGAAGACACAAGTGAAGTTTTTCTGGTAACGTTTTGTTCTCCATCGCTATATTATTATCTTCTCAGAAAACAGTCCATGTGCTCCACATCATTAGAGTTATTTAACCCAATGTTTTTTTTTATCCTATTCTTAATTCACTCGTGAATAGAACTGTATATTCCCCGTCATTTTTTCCTTCTTTCTTGTGATTTGAAGTAGGCGATGACTCAGCAATTATTATTTTCTTGAGTATAAAAGAGTGAAAATATAAAAGATGGAACTGCAAGAGTAATAAAGTGAAAGCGATGAAGAGAAGACGGCAAGAGGCGTTCGATGCCTTTATCATCAATCAAATTTTATGGAGTTATAGAAAAGGGTGTGGAAGACTGAGTGAAGGAATAAGTGAAAGGAGATCATACATAAGCGCTTTTTCATGCTGCTCGCTGTTCGTCTGCCTCTCTATGCATCTTTGCCATATATAATATATATAATATATTATATATAAATTATATACATAATATATATAATATATATATATTATATAAAAATATATAATATATACATACATATATAATATATTATATATATATTATATAAATATAGATATATATACTATATATATATATATATATATTATAAGTAAATATATATATATATATATATATATATACTATATATATATATATATATATACTATATATATATATATGTATATATATGTGTGTATATATATGGCAAAGATGCATAGAAAGGCAGACAAACTGTGAGCAGCATGAGAGGCGTTATGTATGATCTCCTTTCAATTATTTCCTCCCTCAGTCTTCTACACCCTTTCCATATCATCTATAAAAGTTTGAATGATGATAAAGGCATCGAACGCCTCTTGCCGTCTTCTCTTCATCGTCTTTCACTTTTATTACTCTTGCAGTTCCATCTTTTATATTTTCACTCTTTAGTATTTCAAGAGAATGATAATTGTCGTGTCATCGCCTTTTCTTTCAAATCACAGAAAGTAGAAAACAAATGACGGGAATATACACAGTTTTCTATTCACGAGTGAACAACAAGGATGAAAAAAAAAAAAAAAAAAAACACACACACACAACGGGTGGAAATTACTCTATAATGAGGAGCACAATGGGACTCTTTTTCAAGGAGATAATAATAGCGATGGAGAAAATAAGTTTATCAGAAAAATTCTACTTGTGTGTTCGTTAGCACAATATAAGAACACCGTATCGTGCTTCAAGAAAAATCAGTAGGAGGATCCACAGTAATATTCTTTGTTTATCCAGACAAAGTATATTTGTGGAAATATTTACAAAAATCACAGAAGGATTGGGATGAAAGTTATAATCTTTATAAATATTTCCACACACACACACTACATATATATATATATAATATATATATATATACTATATAATATATATATATAGATATATATATCATATATATATATCTATATATATACTTGCAAAAAAAAGGTTTTTAATGTTTACAAAATTTGAAATGTGGTCAGTTGCCACCCCCCCGTATAATCCTTTAATTGTACTTGTCCTCCGTTTCTGAGCAGCTGGGCTTAATCTTTTCGTAAACCACTTAAATTGTACCCCTGTTTTGTGTGGGGAGGGAAGGTCACTAATTCTCCAGGGGTGTTGGATTCTAGGTACTTATTTCCTTTTTATAATAATCTGCTGTCATTTATACGACCATTCCTTGTACACTCATGTTTTGCTATATATGTCAGTTTGCTAAGTAAAGGGACCTTGAGGGTTAAAGATCTTGCAGCACTTCGTGTTTCTCTTTCCTTTGTGGCTTCTACCTTTATATATACATACATATATATATATATATATATGTATTTATATATATATATATATATATATATATATATATATATATAGATATATATATATATATATATATAGTATATATATGTATGTATATATATATATGTAATGTATATATATATATATATATACATATATATATATATCTATATATATATACTATATATATATCTAAATATACTGTTTTTCAGTAAAATATCAAAATGGAATGGTATTATTAACCAGTGCATTATTACTCAAACATACGAACACAAACATAGATTTAATAGTACTGTACGTATATACACTAATATGTGTGTGTTCGCGTGTTTTCAGTAATAATTTAGTGGTTAATTCCATCCCCATTTTATATTTTACTGAAAATAACAAAAAGCAGAAACCTTCTAGCAAGCTGTACTCATTGGTAAGAGAGAATATAGACATTGAAACTTTGGCGCTCTTCAAAGCAAAGAAGAAACAATCTTGAATTTAAGGTGCAAAAAATAACAAGTGTGAAACGCAATATTTCTGGCTTCGACTTTTACTATGGAGAATGGAATATTTCATATTTCTAGAGACAAGATCAAAACAGACAGACCGAGCCGGCAAAGAGAGAGAGAGAGAGAGAGGAGAGAGAGAGAGAGAGAGAGAGAGAGAGAGAGAGAGAGAGTAAGCGCGTTCCTCATTATGTTCAAACAGAGAAAAGCTTATATTACAGTACTTGCTCAGTGGAAATCTTCAAAGGGAAAACCATTTGTATCTCTATTTTTATTCATATCTGAACCGAATAGCAAAATGGTCACCGGCGCTTTTTGTTTCTCTGTGCGCAGAGTTGTTGGGAATTATTAAACTTTGTTTAACTGTTACATTCACTCTGTAGTGACAAGACTCCGTTTATAAACTTTACTATTATCCCATACACACACACACACACATACACATATACGTATATCTAATATATAACAAAAATGGATGTATGTATGCTTGTATTGTATGTTGTGCCGCATACCCTTTGAAAACGCATTGAGCAATTTCAGCCAAACGGTTGGTATACATATGACTTACTATCTGGAAAAAGAATACTGTGGGGGATAAGACATCATTGGCACCCAAAGGGGGCAGGGTACGGGAAGGGGCGGAAAGTAAAATACTTGCAAATAGCAGAAAAAGTGTCTAATAAATAGTTTTTTGAGGTCACTTGAAAATTAAATAGTGACTCTCCCGATGAGCCCCTTCAAGTCCAAGTTTAGCTCCAATAGGAAGAGTTGGTGAGAAGGGTGACTTGTAAAAAAAATAACCGAAAATGACAGATATTGGTATCTAATCCATAGTTTTTTCGAGTCGCTGAAATAAAAATAGTGACTCTCTAATGCCCTTTAATTCCAAGTTCAGCCCCCTATTGGAAGGGTGCGTGGTGTGGGTGGGTGAGAGGATAAGAAAAATAAAATGTAAAAATGACATATTAGAGCCTATCGATAGTTTTCGAGGTCCACTTGGATAAAAAAGAGACAATCTCTATGGCCTTTTATGTCCAAGTTCAGCCCTGATAAGAAATATAAAATGTCAAAAAAAGCTGGACAATGTAACTGAAGCAACTATCTTAACAGGAATGAGAGAGAGAGAGAGAGGAGAGAGAGAGAGAGAGAGAGAGAGAGAGAGAGAGAGAGAGAGAGAGAATTTATTAGTTGTCATTCAGTTTTCCCAGGCAGAGCCTGTTAATGTATACATATATATATATATATATATATATATATATATATATATATATATTTGTATGTCTTTTTCATTTGTTTTCTCTGTCTTCAATCAATATCATCATAACAGTAATGTTCAAGTTGTGGTGAGAAGAAAAGAATAATGCCAAATTCAATCTCTCTCTCTCACCCTTTCCCTGCAGCTCTCTTCCCTTATCTAATACGTCAACGAACGACTCGAAGGGAACAATATTGCCAAGATAAAAAGTCAAGAGCTTCTCTCTCGAGGGAATCCAGAAAGAATCAAATGGTCAGAGGGATATCCTGAAGGACTCTTGATCTCATGCAAGAGGAATCAAAATATCATTCCAAGGAATGTTTACTTCGCCCTTTAGCCATGTCATTTCAAGAGGATCCTTCAAGACATGTGACCCTGGAGAACAAGCGAAAGGTTGTAGAGTCCTTCCTTCCTTCTTGTATTAATGTTTTCTCGAATAGATGGATTGTGAATGTTGCTGATCTCTTGCCAAGATTGAAGATATAATGTGATTTTTTCATGCATTAAGTGTTTGAACCCTTTCTCTCTCTCTCTCTCTCTCTCTCTCTCTCTCTCTCTCTCTCTCTCTCCTCTCTCTCTCTCTCGTAAGTAGCCATCTTGCTTGGTGAGTCGTACCCGCGTGAAGTCAGATTAATCAACAGATATCACAAGTTTAACATACGACTAGAATTTGAGAAATATCTAGAAGTGTTCGTGAACTATCGGTGATAAGATTAGTGTGAAAAATAGTAGGATAAAGCGTCTTCTAAGTTAGTTTATCAAGTGTAATACTATAAATCAGAACAAGATGGCAGTAAGTTCAACTGCGGGAAGAGGTGGCGTAATTTGGCGTGTCTAGCAGATTCGCAATACGATGAGGTAGCAGGAAGGGAACTGGCATTTCTCATCTATGAAATCAGCAACAGTCCTAACCAAAAAGATACAAAAGCATTCATAGTATATATAGAAGGATATAATCCTTCAAACTGGAACAAATCTAATGAAAACATCTTGAAAATAATTGAAGAAGTTCCAAATAAAATCCAAGTGTCAAGAGACTCATAAAGAAAATATACATAAACCAACATATTCCGACAAAGAAAATGAATAAGGTGAATCTTGTGAATATCCTAATTGATGCATTTTAGGAAAAAAGAATGCCAAAAGCATGCAAACTGTGTAAGGTTTGGTATAGCATAGTCAATCCACAAAACCTAATCAGAAATGTGCTGCATGCAAACATTCCGACCCATCCACAGTGTGCTGAGGTAATACAAGATTTGAGAAAAGATACAAGAATTTTTTTTGTTCAACATGTCTATCATGGATAGACAATGTTATTAAATCAAGATTGAATGTACAAATAGTTGAGGATGAAGAAGAAGAGGAAGAGGAAGAAGAAGAAGAAAAAGAAGAAGAGGACAAACGGAAGAGAAGTAAACAAAAATGAAATGACAGAAAAAAAATAAGGACAAAACAAAGAACAAGATAAAAGTATGGATGCAGAGATACTCATTGATACTACATTATGAGGCAATAAAGCAGCATACCTACGAAAAGAAATAAATACGATATGACAACAGAAAAGCAAATCCCGAAGAGGCTCTACCCAGATCTATACAATGACGGGAAAGAGGAAAAAATAGACAAGAAAGACAAAATCTGCAACCTTTTGAAAAGAGGGAATTGCAGATTTGGAGAAAGATGTTACTACAAACATCCTAAGATATGTCAAAAACTATGAAATATATGGGTAAATGTGCATACTTAGATGGATATGGGGATGATTGCAGAGATCTGCATCCAAAAATATGTAAAAAACCTAAAAGAAGGAAAAGGATGTATAAGTTCGACAAAAAAATGCAAATATATGCACCCTGTAGCCATGAATCATAATCAAATAAATAACCAACCAAGTAATAAAATCCAAAATAAGAAGAAACAAATAAAAAAGAGAGAAATCAAGAATATCAGGTAAAAGAGAAAAGCAAACCACCATGAGATATGCAGAGGTGTCAGCAAAAATTTCCAAAGCATCAGCTCCGAAATTCTACTCAAGAGATAATAACTGTATTTTATTATGCAAGAGGATATTGCAGAAACGGAGAAAATTGCAGATTCAGACACAAAAATGAATAATTATGATGAAGGAAGATCAAATATTATGAAAAGTTGGATTTTTTAATGTCAGAATTTCTGGAAATGAAAAAAAGAACAACATACCAGAACAGGAAAGAGACATGGGAAAATCCTTATTACTACCAGTATTAAATGAAGGAGAAAAACACGCAAACCATCATAGTGATGAATGCGCAGGGTTTAGTTACGAGTAACTCAAAAAGAAAAATAGAGTACTTAGAAGAACTAACCCAAAATGAAAAAGAAAATAGATATAATGAATATAAGTGAAACCTGGTATTCCCAAGAGACTGGGAATGATGATCAAATAAAAGGGTTCCAAACTTATAGATCAGATAGAAAAAATAGGAATCAAGGGGGAACCGCATATATGGGAAAAGACAAAAAACAAGGGAAAAATATATGAGAATATAGTAACTCAGAATGTGAACTAATAGCGGTAGAATTTGAATCTGAAAAATTGATGAACATAGTAATATATAGACCTCCTAATACTAAAGAGTTTGACTTAATAATTGAAAAATTGGATGATATATGTAGAAATAAACACAAGGACTGGACTATTCTCTTATCTGGTGACTTCAACTTCCTTTCGTAGAATGGAAACAAAAGAACGAATAGGAGATTGTGGTTGTACTTATACATATAAAAAGAGAGTAATAGTAGTGCAGAAGATAAGAGGCAATTTGAAAAGCTATAGATATGCTACTAGAATACAACATTCAACAAATAAATCACCTGCCAACAAGAAAGGAAAATACTTTAGACCTAGTATTTGTGAACGAGATGAATTATGTTAAAGAAATAATAGTTTATAATGCGAATATTTCAGACCATAATGTCATAGAATTAACAGTTCATTCCAAAGCAAGTGAAAATAGAGATAAACAAGAAATGAAAAAGTGGGAAGGATATGGAAAATACAACTTCTACAGTAAAAATATAAAATGGTCAGAAATTAATGAAGAATTAAACAAAGATTGGGATAACATTTTCGTAAGTGATGACATAAGGGTAAATACGGAGATATATATAAAATATTGGAGAAAATAGTGGAAAACAATATATAACCGAAGAAGAAAAGTAAACATCATTCATGCATACCAAGAGACAGAACGATCTTGTTCCAGAAAATCAGAAAGTGGAAAAAGGTCTTGCAAAAGAAAAAAAAATGCAGGAAAGTTATAGAAACTAAAAGTAAGATAGAAAATGCAGGAACAAAAGATTATACAATCAAAAGAAAATGAAAAACGGGACTTGGAAGAAAAAACCCTCACTTAAATATCAAGCAAAACCCCAAGCTATTATACTCATATGCGAAGAAGATGAATAAAAGAAGAATAGAAAATAGGCCCTCTGAGAATTGAAGGGAGATTAACGAATGAAAAAAAAGGAAATTTGCAACATACTGGCAGAACGATATAAGAGAGAATTCACCCCTAGAAATAGATAATGAAGATAATGATATAGAAGTAAGGGATGAAAATAGTGAATATTTAGCTGACATAGATATTAATGAAGCTGATATTGTGCAGGCTATTAATGAAATTAAAAATGGAGCTGCTGCAGGGCCTGATGGAATTCCTGCTATTTTGTTAAAGAAAGTAGTTCATTCTATCGCCAAGCCACTTGCAATATTATTAAGACAAAGTGTAGATACAGGCAAGATTTATGATGAGCACAATTAGCATATATTACCCCTACTTTCAAAAGTGGATCAAGACTAGAGGCAAGTAATTATAGGCCTGTGAGTCTAAACATCACATATTATGAAAGTGTATGAAAGGGTAATGAAGAAAAATATTATGAAACATTTAATAAAAAATAATTTGTTTAATAAAGGACAACATGGTTTCGTACCCGGAAAAAAGTACACAAACCCAACTGTTAGTCCACCGTGAAAAACATATTCAAAAATATGAAAGCGGAAATGAAACAGATGTGGTTTATTTAGACTTTTGCAAAAGCTTTTGATAAAGTAGACCATAATATATTAGCGAAGAAAATTAGAAAAACACAATATCGTGGATAAAGTAGAAGATGGTTAAGAATGGTTTTTACACACAGAAAACAGAATAGTTATTGCAACGACGAGAAATCGGACTGAAGTCAAGGTGTATCCGGTGTGCGCAAGGTTACGTGTTAGCTGCAATACTGTTTGTTATTATGATTGAAGACATAGACAATAATGTGAAGATTCGGTAGTGAGTAGTTTCGCAGATGACACAAGAATAAGTAGAGATTACTTGTGATGAAGATAGGAACGCATCTACAAAGAGACCTTAACAAAGTATATGATTGGGCAGAGGTAAATAGGATGGTATTTAACTCTGATAAATTTGAATCAATAAATTATGGAGACAGAGAAAGAAAGCTATATGCATATAAGGGACCTAATAATGAGACCATCACAAATAAGGAAGCAGTTAAAGACCTGGTGTGATGATGAATAGGAACATGTTAGTCATGATCAAATAGCAATCTCTGTTGGCCAAAATGTTGGAAAGCAAAGCAAAAAAATGGGAATGTTGTTACGGCACTTCAAACAAGAAAAGCTGAACACATGATTATGCTTTATAAAACATATGCGTAGTCCACTTGAATATTGCAATATGATATGGTACCCCCACACTATCAAAAGGATATTGCACAAATAGAGAGTGTGACAAAGGTCTTTACAGCTAGAATAGAAGAAGTTAAGGACCTAGACTACTGGGAAAGACTACAATTCTTAAATTATATAGTCTAGAAAGGAGGAAGAGAGAACGCTACATGATAATTCAGGCATGGAAACAGATAGAAGGAATAGCAGAAAATATCATGGAACTAAAAATATCAGAAAGAGCAAGCAGAGGTAGATTAATAGTGCCCAAAAACTATACCAGGAAAAATAAGGAAAGCACACAGGACATTAATCCACTACGCACCAGCATCGATAATGCAGCGTCTATTCAATGCGTTGCCAGCTCATCTGAGGAATATATCAGGAGTGAGCGTAGATGTGTTTAAGGAATAAGCTCGACAAATATTAAACTGCATCCCAGACCATCCAAGATTGGAAGATGCAAAATATACCGGAAGATGTACTAGCAACTCTCTGGTAGACATTAGAGGTGCCTCACATGAGGGACCTGGGGCAACCCGAACAAGATGTAAGGTCTGTAAGGTAAGGTCTCTCTCTCTCTCATTATGTTAAGTAATGCATCTTTATGTGCACATTGAAAGCTGCGTTTACAATTATCCATATGTAAATATTCACACCTAAATACATATTTCAACAATTATGCAGTTTTCTGAATTGCTGCAGTCCCAACGGATTTCATGTCTAAAATAATAATAAACGTCAGATTAAGAGTTTTCTGTTAATTACAGCACCAAATTAGGGTCATATGCTGTCATTTCTCACACATAGATATATAATGAAATTTTATTTTGTTTTTTTCTTGCCTCAGAACTGAAAGAGAGAATCTCCAAGAGAGGCGTTTGGGTTCGAAAACCCGAAGAAAAGTTGAGAAAACTCGAGGCTCAACCCCCATTCCCGTAGGGGGGTAATGCCGTCAGTGGTACCTCATACCGTGCACTGTAGGCATTACTAAAGGCTCTTTGCAGCGTGCCTTCGGCCCCTAGCTGCAACCACTTTCGTTTCTCTTACTGTACCTCCTTTCATATTCTCTTTCTTCATCTTACTTTCCACCCTCTCCTAACACTTGATTCATAGTGCAACTGCGTCGATGTTTTCCTCCTGTTACACCTTTCAAAACCTTTTACTGTCAAAAAATCCATTTCATAGGTCCCAGTGCTCTGCCTTTGGCCAAAATTCTATATTCAAGTCAATTCAACTCGACGATTCGAGACGACCCAAGATATAAAAGAGGATGGAAGTCACAGAGGAGTTTGATTATTTGCGTAGGACAGCAGGATATCCCTCTGCTTTGGGTGAGAATAAAATGCCGCTTAGTTTTAGTATTACTGGAAAGTATGAGATCTAGTTAAGAGTGATGTAATGTGAGTGACGAAGTTCCGAAAATATGGAATCCTCGACAGTGGACGAATTTAACTGACCTGGGAATTACACGAGCAGCAAAGAACGACTACGGTTTATCGCAAGGTCAGGCTGCCTCTTTATTTACTATAGACAGGTTTATAAAAATCATCAGTGTAGTATCTACTTTTTTCAAGTTTACTACCAAATTAATTATTACTGGTGAAACTTTTTAAAAATCTTTTCATCATTGCTGTTATTTTGATTAAAAGCAAAATTAAACATGTCGTTAATCAAAGGATACATTATTTCGTATCAGTTATGCATTCTTATCATTCATGATTATTCAGATCTTCCGATGAATGTCATTGCTCAGATTTTTTCAAGGTTTTACAACCAGCTCGCTCGGAGAAGTTACTATAAGGTATGATAATGGTGAGAGTTTGATTACCGTCAGAACTACTACTACTACCACCACTTTTACTACTACTACTACTACTATAATAATAATAATAATAATAATAATAATAATAATAATAATAATAATAATAATAATAATAATAATAAAAATAATAATAATAATAATAACAACAACTCTGTATCAAAATCAAAAGTCATAGATTCGAATCCTGGCAAAGGCGGATATGCACATTATGTATAATTATTACGAAAGAAAATTTGTTCACGGGAATAAATTTGTCATATGAACATCCTTATTTGATTACCTCAAAATTTCAAACGAGCAGGCCAATGTAGAAGTATATTTATTAGTATATGTATGAAGTGTCCAGTTTTTAAGAGAACCCCAACCCCTTATTAGTACGTTGACCTGTGTATGAAAATAACTATTTCAAATCCACCAAAGTTCTTACAAAATCGGTTGCTTACTATTTATAAAATGGAGGATCTTAATCAACTTTATTCCCATTGGGCAAAATGTATGAGTAGGAATACAGGATCTTCGCTCTGTACGAGCATAGAAAGAAAACTCAAATGGTGCGGCTAACGGGGGTTTTATGACATAGGCCTACCCAATGTTATTGAATTTGAGTACCTATAAAACTTAATCGTTCTATCCGGGTTAGTCATAAGAACCACAGGAGCCCCAATTTCCTTTCCAATATCTTTATATTTTTATGGGTTATATGTCCATTTGATGGAAGAATAAGGGAAAGCTAAGTGAAAAGAGAGGAGAGGGAGAGAGATGTTATGAATCGGATGACAGAGAGAGAGAGAGAGAGCTTCACATGGCTGCGAAGACGCTTAACAGTGAGGCGATTCTTAAAGGTAAGAGAAGCGTTAAGTTTTAAACACCAAATTGAGTACATAAGAACCATTTACATATGTATTTAGACTCGCGGTTACTTATGATGTTGTTCCTAATGCCAACATGATTGTAACATCAAAGATAATGATTATTGCGTGATGAAACGAAACGCCATTTAAGGGAAACAAAACAATTTAAGAGTGTTGCTCTTACCGTTTTTGAGGTGTATCGAGTAAAGCGTGGTTCACAGAGGTATTCAGGACAGAAAATCGAACGAGTATGGTTGCAGGCACTGTCACTTGAGCGTTTTTCAAGCACTATCAGCAGCGCAGTATAATGTTACCCGATGGTATGGTCACTTGTGCAATGTGCATGACTCTCAGTCTCGCCAAGTGTGGTGTCAAATGTAGTTTTAGGTTAGATGCAATCACTATAAAAAAAAAATCTGTTGCTTTGTTTTTTTTTTATGTATTTTGCATAATATATTTTACATTCACATGAGAAATGTATGTTGGCGTAAGATCGAATTGTTAGATGTAAACTCATTTGATCCTGCGTTGCCGGCGGTGTTCAGCCGTCCTCTTCCAAGTTGTAGTCCTAAATTGGATTGGTGCACTAGACGTTACGGAGTCAGTTGGACTAATTCTGCGGTTCGATGCAAACCGTCCAATGTTTCGTCGACGATATAATGACCCATAGAAGGAAAGATGCCAGGTGTGTGTGTGACAACAGGAGGGATAAAATGGCACTTCGAGAATATAGTAACCGGGTCAGCCACGACGACAAAACCCTGCACCAAACAGCGTAGGCCTAGTTGTGAAGCCAGAGCTCGTTCTCCTGAAATCGATATATCTGTTGGTGAGTGTGATTCAATTTTAAATCTGTCTTTCATAGTTGTCATTTTCATTCTTATAAATCGGTTATGACTTGGGGTCCACCGACAGTATTGGAATAACGGTGGCATAGCCTACCAAACACGGGCGCCATGTTGACTATCCTCTTCGGTCTAGGCTACAGATGCCCTGTTAGTTATTATGGTGAATATGTATTTCTGATCTGAAATGATCTTTAGTTATGGAAATATTCGTATTCAGTAAAATGTATGTATTCAGTTTGCTTTCTGAGGCAAACGAAATTTCGTCTTTCTCTATAAAGCGTGTAGCTATGTATTCAGTATTTCTGTCATGGGATTAATAATCATTACCTATCTTTCGTGTTAAAAAAAAATAAAAAAAAGCAACTGTGAGAGCAGATTTTCGGATCATTGATGTGAACTATAGAGAATTCTAGTTAGTTTTAATAATAAATTGATTTGATCCACCACACATTGAACCGTGGTTCGCTTCAATGAACAGCCCGTAGCAGGAGACAGAATGGACCGTTATGTTTTCTTCACTTCAAAAGTATAATTGGGTGAAATGTTGCCTTGTAATAACGTGAGCCACGATAGCGTAATTATTGTTTTTATAATTGGAAATCGTTTTTTTAAGTTTCTAATTAGGCAAGAGAACGTTGGCAAGTGTTACTAAGGTTTCGTTAGCATTTGACATAAAAGACAGGTAAAAAAAAAAAAAAAAATAGCACTACAGGGAAGAGCACGACACACTATTTTGATGTTATATCCTACACATACTCCGTTTATTTGCCATAGAAGTTTTCTTTTGCAACTTTCCTTTACTCAAACTTTCGTATTTTGAAACTTCAAAATGTAAGAAAACTGCTACCGACATGTTAGAGAAATATTATTGATTGATAGGTTATTTTTTACTCACCCTGTGAATTCCCTGAAGAATTCCATCATTACTGTTTCGTTAGCTTTGCGCGTTCTATTTGTAAATGAGCCAATCTTCTTTCGAATCAGGGAAAACGGAAGCAGTAAGAACATAAACAAATCGAAATGAAAATAAAGGAGAAGCTGCACAGGACGACACAGTAACTTGACAGTTTAGTGTGGGATATGGTGGGTGTTACAACCGCCCATTACGTGTCCTATGATGGTGTTCATTTTTCATTGTTATCGTAACGCTTCCTCCGAAGCTAACCATCCATTGAGCACCATCTTTTAAGAAAATCATCTCAGAAGCCTAAGCCTTAACGCCGCGGCCATTTGACTATGTGAGAAAACTCGCAGTGTTTCTACGACTGTAGGCCTAATAATATCATCAAAGGACGTGATCTCGATTCCTTCATTTCGATTACTCGGGTCTTTGTGAAAGGGGAGTAATCCATAGTAAGTTTTAGGCCTATGATTTTGGCCATTTGGTCTAGGATGTTTGCACGAAATGATTTAATTTAAGATTATCGAAACAGTTGATATATATATGTATGTATGATATATATATATATATATATATATATATATATATATATATATATATATATATATATATATATATATATATATATATAAACTTCTTTAGTTTTATCTCCTTTAGAAAACAGGTATTCAATTTACGGTTGCTATTACAACTCATTCATGTTTGAACTGTTTTTAATGATAGGTTTTCATCTCATGACTCTTATTCGTTCTCTCATTTTACTTTTCTTTAGAGGCGAATAGCAAGGGATTCCAGATTACAGAACACGATACGAGAAGAAAAAAGAAGGAAGGACGTGAACATCCGCACACACAATCATAAAAGAGGTGAGCTAATAGAATTACAGACAAAAATAAGAAGATATATTTATGCCCTCCACAAATACTCATTGACTAATTTCATCACGACCAACATAAAGGGTATTGCCTCTTCATTGACCACATCAGTCATGTCAGCTCTCTCTCCTGTCTTAGCTGTGACTGAAGTCACAATCGTCAAGCTTTGTTACCTCATTTCGTATTTTGTGAAATAATCTGGTTAGCATACAAGGTGCCATTTGATTGTAGGCTGAGATCATTTCTGCAGGTTATTTCACCATAACCTCTGGTTTCACGATTACTAGTAACAATTCGTGATTTCATTCATTTTTCATTTCATTCATTCAGCTTCCAGTAGGACAATAACATTATCACCATCTATATTTGTTATTCATGAGAATACAGATAGTTTATCATTAGTTTTATTATTACTATATATGCAGCTTAAGATAATTTCATTTAATGTAATAAGGTTACACAGTGCTATTCCCTAAAAGAACGAGAGGGGAGCGAGGTAAAGGTAAAGGTGAAGATACTGGGTAAATCAGTTCGCCATACCAAACAAAGAATGTGGTTATAGTTGTATGGCTCGCAACCCCATCCCAATTGAGCAGCACTTTTATGAGGAACCCATTCATGGGGAAAACTATCATTATATATATATATATATATATATATATATATATTGATATATATATATATATATATATATATATATATATATATATATTTGTGTGGTGTGTGTGTAGGGGTGTGTGTGTGTGTATGTGTGTGTAGTAGTCAAAGCGCAGTTGGTCCCTGAAGTACTTAATTAATGTCTACGTGTGCTAGACGGTCTCCAAAGTTTCGTTCTTAATGAAGGTCATTAAATATTTTCGGGTCTCGTGGTTTTATTGTTCTTCTTCCCATAAGAGTTTCTGGACAATTTCCTGTGGTCGAGAAGAAAAGTTGTGATTCTCATTTCCATCGAGATGCAAGTGATTTTTTTTTGGTTGCTCGATTTAAACGAGCGGAAAATAACGAGTTCTTCGTTGGAGCGACATCAGTGTTATTTGCTTAGTGTCGAGTTTTTCCTTAAGCCGTTTAATTGTCGATTTAAAAAAAAAATAATTAAGATATACTTAATATTCTAATTGGCTACTTTTCAACTTTGTTTCCGTTCTAGTTCTGAGTGGAGGCTGAATGTCGGAAACAGAACTGAAGAAATATTTTTCTCTTCACTGGGATCTGTGGTCATTTACATTTGTGAGTAAAAGCAGTCTATTTTCTAAATTGATTAATTACAGAAATTCATTATTAACATACATATATTTCAGGTAAATCGTCTGAAAGATTCATTTTTAAAACATATCAATCTGTCTCTCATTAGTTAGCACGTCTCTTTGTCTGTTAATATGTGTGCTAGTGTTTGTACGGCACTGTTACGTTGTGAAGACTATAATTCTCCAGAGAATTTATTTGCTTAGTAACAGCAAAGCTGCGTGAATATGCTAATGAGAATGAAATGTATTGCTTCAATAAAGGAAATCCTTTAGTTGCACATTGCTGAAACTCGCTCTTTTCAATTTTTGACAATTTGAAAATCGGCGTTCCAAAAATACATTTCTCTTTTCGAAAGCATATCCTGGAAAATTATTGTCAGCGGAACAAAAGGGAACCAAAGTCATTATGACCCAAACCTAATGAATCAGACCTCGGGGAAGTGCATTGAAATGTTGCTGTAAATTGCTGTCTGGGAAAGATGGAAATAATAAATTTGCTGGAACAAATTTTCCTGGAAACAAGGGAAGAGCCTCTCTCTTATTCCAGGAGACCTGCTGGAGATTAATGTGTTTGATATATATATATATATATATATATATATATATATATATATATATATATATATAGATATATATATATATATATATATATATATATATATATATATATATAATATATATATATACATACATACATACATACATGCATACATACATACATACATACATACATACATACATACATATATAAGTATGAGTCGTATCACATTACCGTGATTCAAAGTCCTTTAATATCTAATTCGCTCTACCTCGGAATTAATATATTTTCATATATGTTAACCGAAGGTGAATTTTTTAGTCGATAAGAGATTGTCGGCTGACGGGCGCAAAACCATCGAACCCAACAAATCCAGGACGCAGAGTGGCGGTGTGGTTTGGTTTTAAAGCTTCAATTTGCGTCTGGATTGTTGGGTTCGATGGTTTCGCGCCCGTCAGCCGACAAATCTCTTATAGACAAAAAAATTCCCCTTCAGTTAACATATATGAAAATATATTAATTCCGAGGTAAAGCGAATTAGATACTTAAGGACATCTGCAGTCGATGCATATATATGCATATATATATAATACATATATATATATATATATATATATATATATATATATATATATATATATATATATATATATATATATATATATATATATATATATATATATATATGTGTGTGTGTGTGTGTGTGTGTGTGGTGTAGAATTTGTTTATGTCTATCTGTGTTCGGCATGTTTGCAAATTAGGCAACGCTTTGAAAAGAAAAATATAGATAAATAAACAAATAAAGGTATTCTTATAAATGTATAAAAACTCTGTAGGTTTCATTTTCAATCACCTGTCTGCAGCTCCGTCTGAGGACTGTTCTATAGTCGATTCATTTAAGGTAGATTCTTGCGCCTACGAGACGTTTGTTTGGCGGCCTCTGATTGGCTGGTACCGGGAGGCAGACTGCTCGCTCAGTGGGTCTATTTTCGTTTGTAGCTTAGAAAACTAGCAAAATGTTTTACATTTCTTCATTTATCTCACGTTTTACAAAAGATAGGAAAGTTTTGATCATACCATCGGATTCAGTATTAAATGTACAATTAATTATCTTTTCCTGAAATCAATAAGTTAAAATACAAGGAATTACAACGAGTAGAAGTGAAGGGAGAAACATTTCATTCTTTATACCTGTTTTTATTCATCATCGGATTTTGCATAATTCATGAGATCAAGATAAAATGAAATCTTGTGTTTTAAAACAATAAAATCACCCTGAATACGCTGTGCTTTCAGATTTTAAATGCTGTAATATGTAAAGAGAAAATGAAGAATAGTCTTATTATGTTGCATCCGTACTTGACTCGGTTTGACAGTAGTGCCGAGAGACGCCTCTCAGCTAGAGCCGTTGGCGTGTTGGTAAATAAATGCATAGAATTCACATTATGACTTTCGACATTTTTACTCAAATATTATATATGTCCGTATTTCTGGACATATCTGAAAAAAGAAAAGTAAATAATCAGATGGATGCATCTGGGTGTACATGCTTTATGAGGCTCACTGATAAATAACAGAACTTGTTTCTCTGGCAATAACATCAAAAGCTTATGGTTTTCATATGTTTCACTTAATAAACAAAAGTACAAATGTTTATTTCTTACATAAAATTTGTTGACGATGTAACGAATATAATATACTGTCTTTTTCAGAATTGCTTGAGTTACTCTTTACACCAGAATGTTTATCTCCTTTATATACATGTTACACTTGACAACATGTCTACAACAATGTTTAGGAAAAAATTTGCTTAGTTTTTTCTCCTAAGGTAGTTGATTATTCTTGAATCACTTAATTCATACCTGAGTTAGAATAGCTCCCGTAACCGTTCCCACAGCCCTGCATAATTGTATATACATAGTACATGTAGGATAATGAGACTAATCAGAAGACTGTTATATCTTCATCTTTTAAACAAAAAGAATGGAAATTCATGCAGATATATCATGTCATAAACACAAAAGAAAGTATACACAGTAGGCTTACATTGGTATGTCATTAGGCTATCGATATGAACAAAAAGAAATTAAAATCTTACAAATTTTCTTACGTCATCATTATTTAAAAAATAAATAAAGGAAAATCATACATATATACATAGTCATGGTTATTACCTACTGAAACAAAAAAGAATGGGAAATTATAGAGATACATTGATATCCCCTTGCTATTAAAACCAAGTAAAAAGAATTTATAAACAGATATGTACATTGTTATGCCATTAAATATTAAAAAAAAGGAAACTCATATGGATATACTGTAGTTATGAAATTCCCCTATCAAAAAAATGGAAAAAACTATAGAAACACTGTTAGGTCTTCACTTTTAAAAACAAATAATGGAAAATCATTGATATATATCATCACTGTCAGTGTCATCCTCCCTAATACAATCAATCATCACTGTCAGTTCGTCATCTCCAATGTCAATAACAAACTTTCAAACATATGTCTCTAGCAACATCTTTCCTCTATAATATCTTCTAATTTCTTAACGTGGTGAAAACATTTCTTCCAGTCTTCTGTTGTAACTTTGCCTATCGCCAGTCTCGTAAGCTGCTCAACAGTTTTCAAAGATTGATTTGCATTAGAGTTATTTTTTCTGATATCCCCCTTTATTTGAGCCCATATAAGTTCTATGGGGTTAAACTGACAATAATATTGTGGCAGTCTGAGCACATCATGACCATTTGCACGGGCTATCTCATCTATCACATACCTCTGTTTTTCTTTGTGACACTTGGCAATCTGCAGCAATTTTGGCTTTGTTGCTGATGGGTCGTGGGTGACGTTATTAGAAGAAAGCCACTCTATGACTTCACTTTTTCTGTTGCTGTTGTTGGCACTTTATTTCTATTTTGCTATGGTAGGGAGCATTGTCCATTATGATTAGAGATCTGTCTTCTATATTAGGCAATAGTTGATCCTTAAACCACTTTAAAAACCTTTCATGGTCCATGGAATCATGGTAGCCCCCTTTGGCACCATTTTTTGACCTAAACAACAATAGCGCATCTTTGACAAACCCCTTCTCACTCCCCGCGTGCACCACAATAAAATCTTGACCCCTTTCCAGTCTTAAGTTTGGGTCCTATTTCGCCTTCAACCCGTTGTCCAACACTGACGTACACATTCATTTTGGTTTATCCAAGTTTCATCCAGGAATACTTCAGGTTTACGTTCAGTTGGACTACAATTCCTATTCTTTTCAATTAACCGTAGATATTCAGTTCTCGCTGCCACTAAATCATCACGTTCCATTAAAATTGCTCTTCCACCCGTCACTTTTTTGTACGGAATCCAAGCCTTCTCACAATTTTCCATAACGTTGTTCTTCCACCATTAAACTTACCGGGTCTTCCTTCACTTTTTCCAGTAGGGCATCTAACGTTGGGAGCTCTCCTCTCTCGTAAAAAGACAAAATCTCCTTTCGAATACACTCATTTTCAAAACTATCCACCTTGTCCTTCACTCGTATCCTCTTCCTGGGATATACAGGTGAAGCGAAGGGGACGTTACCACACTCAGATGACTGTCGCTTGATTTTTTTCACTGTGTTGGTTGGCACTCCTGTAGCTTTGGCGGTCTTCTCAAATAAATACTTCATTTCTTGAGTCTGCTCCCCACTGTGAGCTGAAGTAACGATGAACATTCATTATAATGTTGCGAGCTTGACTTGTAAATCTGGAAATGGTGCTGTCATCTCGAGACATCTGCTTGAAAAGAAAAAAAATCTTGCTTAGTTCGTTGCTGTTTATTGCTCCACTGAGATTATTATTTCATATCACTCAATTAAGTCTCTGATATCTCTTTCGTTTGAAATATATTCATGATAGAAAATTAGAACAACTATGTTTAAAGAAACCAACCTCATTAAAACTAAGGATGAGCTGAAGAGTGCGAAGTAGGTCCGTAGATTTCAAATTCATTCCTGGACTGAATTTCCCGCCCGCGGCCAGCCTACACCTCAACGATACCAGATGCATCCATCTGATTATTTACTTTTATTTTATCAGATATGTCCAGAAATACGGACATATATGATATTTGAGTAAAAATGTTCGAAAGTCATAATGGGAATTCTATGCATTTATTTATAGAAAATGTAATGACATAATAATTCGGTAAATACATAGTCTCGAAACTGCAACTTCTCATATCGCCAATTGGCAACTGCCAACACGCCAACGGCTCTAGCTGAGAGGACCAGACCCAACGATGTGTCTCGGCACTATTGTCAAACCAAGTCAAGCACGAATGCAACATAATAAGACATATTCTTCATTTTCTCTTTACATATTACACGCATCTACAATCTGAAAGCACCAGCGTATTCAGGGTGATTTTATTGTTTAATAACACAAGATTTTATTTTATCTTGATCTCATGAATTATGCAAAATCCGATGATGAATAAAAACAGGTATAAAGAATGAAATGTTTCTCCTTCACTTCTACTCGTTGTAATTCCTTTGTATTTTAACTTATTGATTTCAGGAAAAGATTATTTAATTGTACATTTAATACCGAATCCTTTGGTATGACCAAAACTTTCCTATCTTTTGTAAAACGTGAGATAAATGAAGAAATGTAAACATATTGCTAGTTTTCTAAGCTACAAACGAAAATATGACCCACTGAGCGAGCAGTCTGCCTCCCGCTACCAGCCAATCAGAGGCGCCAAACAAACGTCTCGTAGGCACAAGAATCTACCTTAAATGAATCGACTATAGTTATGTAGTCTGCCGTTTGTTTAAACTACCTCAGCTCACAGACAGTCGGAGCGACAGACAGATGGCTGCAAGGAAAGCCTACAGAATTTTTTATACATTTATTTTCACGTTATTCTTATTTTGTATTTCAGTGTGTTGCATAATCCTGAGGATTGTCGGGGTCTCTGTCTCCGCTGATTACTTGGGGGTACTTCAAAGACGCTTTGTGCAGCTGAGTTTAATGAGTTTTCTCTCGCGATTTAAAAAAAATTTTGTTACTTATTCTTAAGCTGCTTTTGAAAAAATCTGTGAACGAAACTTCGATTGTTGAGATTTAATCTTTCTTGGAAACGAGAGAGAGAGAGAGAGAGAGAGAGAGAGAGAGAGAGAGAGAGAGAGAGAGAGAGAGAGAGAGAGAGTCTTTTACAATATAAATTTCATTTTTAATTTCCCATCGTCACTCTTATGGATCGAAGTGACAGGAGTATTTAACTTCGCAAAAAAAAAAAAAAAAAAAAAAAAAAAATTGTCGGATAGAAAATTGTAAATTTGAAACATTTTTGTGGTTTACAAGGAGAAA
>NC_061105.1:49038103-49055603 GCF_015104395.2 Macrobrachium nipponense | reverse complement strand
CATTCCCTGTTTATTCAGCGCCACTAGACAATCACGTTTTGAGGAAAAAGAGAGTTCTGAACGACATGGAGTTTGAAGCACACTGCAAAGGCCAAAACATTCATGAATGTAATTTATATCGTTATTATACAGAATTGACTTTGCTGTTAGAAGATATTATATCTCTGCCTGCACTGAACTCAGCTGGTTTTTGATAAAAGGTACCTTTCTTTTTATACGATGCAGGTACTTCATATTAAAGAGACAGAAGGAAATAGATTAGGCTGTAATATAAACGTAATTTTCAGGTACTGGAAACATAAGAGAAAAGAGGGCGGAGTGTTTCACAGAAGCATTTTGATTATTCTTGCGTTTATGTAAAAGCCTACAAAGAATGAAAATAATGCCAGGAAGGTGCGGGGAGTGATACGTTTCGGTTTAGGGAAAATAAGACGAAAGTCAACACGACTCAATACACTGAACTGCTTCCAGAGGTCCGGAGAAATGATCTTACATTCTCGAGATGAACTCTCTCGTCTCTCTCTCTCTCTCTCTCTCTCTCTCTCTCTCCGCTTTCTTACGACTAATCTGATGTCCGGATGAATGATCTTTCATTCTACGGGATGAACTCTCCCTCTCTCTCTCTCTCTCTCTCTCTCTCTCTCTCTCTCTCATATATATATATATATAATATATATATTGGTATATGATATATATATATATATATATATATAGTGTGTGTGTGTGTGTATGTGTGTGTGTGTGTGTGTATATATATGGTATAAGATATGTTTATATACACATATGAATACGTTTGAATTTAATTGTAATTTTAATAATTGAAATATCCATATTACATTTAAGAATTGCCACCTAAGTAAGGTGGCATTTGCGACATAGCTGGACTGTTATAACTCATGTCAATATAAACTGATTACAAAATGAATAATTTCTCTTTTGAAGCCCTCTATCCATATTCATATTTATTCAGAAATAAATTTCCTCTCTTCTCATGCAAACTAGAGTATACTATGTTTTTTTCATTTTTCCGAGTCACGTATTTGAATCTGAACTTGATGCACAATTCAGTCACGTTTTCCTTCAGTTCATTTATCGCTTAAAAATGTTCATGATCTTTGAATAATTAATTTATATAAAAGAATTGTATAATGATACATTTCTACGTTTGTTTATTTTCGTTTTCAGATTAGTGCTCATTTTTACTGTCTTCGTGCTGCGTAGCCGAGTATCGACAAAATTCTATGTACAACTTAGTAATGATCATTAGATGAAAAGAAAAGAAAAAAAAAAACAAACCTCCGGAAGTATTTCGGGCGTCTTTGACCTCGTGTATAAAGGTCAAGGAAATATGATGTACTTTGCTTTGCCGTCAGATTTGGTTTTTTAGAATACAAATACTAGTGTCTTAAGATATAATTTCATAAGCATATTTCATCCCACGAGAAACCAGGTATCAGCCAAGTTTAGCGGAATTTTGATCCATGTTTAATGCATAGAATTTTGAGTTGTGAACGCCTGATTTAGAATGATATTCCATTTTGATATTTATGAGTCGTAATCAATGACTTGAAACATGTATTATGCTGCACGGGACATATACGGTAAAATTGTCTGTTTCAGTCCAAGCATGGATAGTATTCTTGTTCCTTCAGTATGACATATGGAAATATTTCCCATTTTGCTCGAAAGATGATTTAGAAATTATGGCCTCTTTTGAGTGTTTTATGATAGAATCTGTTGTATATTTCGGTATGCGTAATTTAATTAGGAACATACCGACCTAATTCACTGAATGGGTCCCAAAAGGAACTTTGCTTTTAAGGAACCATTAGGAAGTCAAAACATTTGAGTACAGTACAATATTAACTCCTCTCCTCTCTCTCTCTCTCTCTCTCGTCTCTCTCTCTCTCTCTCTCTCTCTCTCTCTCTCAGATATGTAGCCGTAGAATGTTCGGTATATTTGCTTATGGTTCTCCTCCTCTCATTGAGTGAATTATTCGGCTTAATTCAGCATGCATTGCTGGTTACTAAACATCCTATGAGTTTAGTATTAGCTATCAATTACTTGAGTATGTTTCAGATAGCTGAGTTTTTAACGAAATTTTATACCAGGCATCGTAATTGGTATAATGATGAAATTGCAAATATTCATCAGAATATCATCGGCGCCAATAGTTTGTCTAATTCAAAACAAGTAAACCAATATATCGCCAAGAATTCCATTACAGGTCCACGCGTGATATCAGTGAGCAAGTAATGTTGTACCCATAAAATTCAATCCCAATCATGTAAATTGAAATTACTGAGAGTAACAAAAATAATAATAGTAAGACCATGATTTATATATAGATCATTACATAAAAACACCTTCTTGATAGTTACGTTATATTTAGATTTCAGAAGATTCAATTCGTCTCTACAATATTATACGATAACATTTCTTCAGGTTGTCTTTTGTCAACACCTTTCAGAATTCGATCAAGATTCCCCTTTAGATATTTGAAATTATTCATTAGAAGATTTGAAAGATAATTTGAATTATCTGGCGGAAAAAAAAAAAATCGCACGGCAAGTAACTTAAGGAATTCTGGAGAGCGAATATTGGAAACTTTTCGAAGAACCTTCCTCTCCTCCCTTTGTGAAAGCAGACCAACGTCGTCTCAAACCTAAGACTTTCTTTTGAGAGAGAGAGAGAGAGAGAGAGAGAGAGAGAGAGAGAAGGTTGAATTCGTTCCTTAGGTTAAATTCCGTTTGGGTGTGCACGTGTGATTTGCATCGCTGATTTGCCTTACATAGAGAAGTTAATTCGTGGCTATGACTAGTTGGTATCGAAAATTAGTTGAAAGTATATTTCGTAGTCATGACTGATAAATATCACTGTTAGCGCTACATTGACTACTATATATATATAAATATATATATATATATAATATATATATATATATATATATATATATATATATATATGTGTGTGTGTGTGTGTGTATATTATACACACAAATATATATATGTATATATATATATATATATATATATATATATATATATATATATATATATATAATGAATGGCATTGTCGCTTCTAGAAAGTCGGATCTTTAATAAAAAGAGTATGGCCAGCAGAAACTTCAGCAGTTTTTTCGTTTAAAACTTTATTTCATCGAACGCCTACGTTCGGGATACAAACCATCATCAGGGCTAAAAACAAGGAAAAAATTAAAATTCTATACATTAAATCAGAACTAAAATGGGGCACAGTAATAAATTATGCTATTTAAAAAAATATATATATATTGATTAATTAACAATATATCAGTGAAATTCCAATTTTAATTTTTATAAAAGTACAGACGGTAACTAATTGAATAAGAGATCGACAGTAAAAAGCAAAACTAACCAAGTACAATGACACTTCAAAATAAATAAACAAGAAACACTTTAAAAAACACAAACCACACGTGAACAACTAAGAAAATTACGTTATTACTAAAAACAGGAGAAAAACATTGAATCGTAACAGGCAAAAAATTTCTGTTTATGATTACAAAAGGAGAAAAATTAAAGAAAAAAAAAATATATACATATACACACATATACATACACACATATACATATATATACATATATATATACACATATACACACACATATATATACACACATATACTATACACATACACATATATATATAAAGGCGGACACAAAGCAAAAAATAGCGAAACGAGAACTCACCGGTACAGAAGTATAGATAAGACTGAATTATTATTTATTTTTGACTAAAGGGGAGAGAGACAAATACAAAGGCGAGAAGGTAGAAAGGGCGAATGGTCTATTAAGTAATGTTCAGTTGTACCGCAGTTGAATGGTTGTTGAGGGTTGGTGACAATTGTTTAATGAAGAGGGACTCGAGAATGGGTAATGACCGGTTTATCTATTGCTTGGGATCAGATTTTAGAATCATTGTCACTGAATGTTAGTTTACATTTTATTGCATGGTTGCGTATTGCAGAAATTCTTTCTTAGATAAAGTTATTCCTGTTCGGTGACTGACACCACGATGGCAGTCGATGCGAACCTTCAACAGACGACTCGAATTACCGACATAGGTTCCCAAATTACATTTGGGACAAGTAAACAAATATACCGTTGAAGATCGCATCAACTGCGGTAGGGTGTCCTTGAACTTGAAAAGACTTCTGATTTTTAAGGGGTTTTTGAAGATAAAATTAAATTTAACATATGGGTACATATTGCTGAGTACGACGGTGAGCTCTCGTTTTACAAGTTTATATGTTGAACAAAAAGGCAAGGATATATACAGTTCTTTTTTAGGTACATTAAAAGTGGGTGCTTCGTTTAACAAGCAATGAACATACATTACTGATTCCTCCCAATTTATTCCCGAGATTTTACAGCAACACCCTGGTCATTTCATGGTTAGTTACGATGTATCCTCACTGTTCACCAATGTACCTCTCACCGAAACCATAGATATAATAATTAGTGCTTTATTCCCTACTGAAGACAGTGTTTTTGAAGGTTTTGATACTGACTCTTTTAGGAAACTTTTGGAACTGGCTGTGATGGATAACTATTTCATTTTTAACGGGAAAATTTACAAACAAACTGATGGCATGGCAATGGGCTCTCCTTTAGGTCCCACATTTGCCAATATTTTTATGTGTCACTTGGAAAAACTATTTCTTGACCAGTGTCCTTCATCTTTTAAACCCATTTTTTATAAAAGATACGTAGACGATACGTTTGTACTTTTTAAAGATAAAGATCATGCACATTTGTTCCTTAATTTCATTAACTCATTTCATCCGAACATTAATTTTACTATGGACATAGAATCGAATAACGAACTGCCATTTTTAGATATAACAATTTCACGATGTAATGATAAATTTCTAACTGGTGTTTTTAGAAAGAAGACTTTTACTGGTTTGGGAACAAATTTCTTTAGCTTTTTGTCCGTTGGTTTTTAAACTTAATGCATGCAAGACATTATTGTGTAGAGCTTATAATGTGTCATGCAACTGGGTCAAATTCAATGAGGAAGTAGTTTTACTTCCAGCAAAACTATTTTTAACAGAAATTGCTATCCATCCCACCTATTTGAGAAAATCTTGAGAGAGTTTTTAAATGACATTGTTAAACCGAAAGCACCCACTTTTAATGTACCTAAAAAAGAACTGTATATATCCTTGCCTTTTTGTTCAACATATAAACTTGTAAAACGAGAGCTCACCGTCGTACTCAGCAATATGTACCCATATGTTAAATTTAATTTTATCTTCAAAAACCCCTTAAAAATCAGAAGTCTTTTCAAGTTCAAGGACACCCTACCGCAGTTGATGCGATCTTCAACGGTATATTTGTTTACTTGTCCAAATGTAATTTGGGAACCTATGTCGGTAATCGAGTCGTTCTGTTGAGGTTCGCATCGACTGCCATCGTGGTGTCCAGTCACCGAACAGGAATAACTTTATCTAAGAAAGAATTTTCTGCAATACGCAACCATGCAATAAAATGTAAACATAACATTCAGTACAATGATTTTAAAATCTATCCAAGCAATAGATAACCGGTCATTACCATTTCTCGAGTCCCTCTTCATTAAACAATTGTCACCAACCCTCAACAACCATTCAACTGCGGTACACTGAACATTACTTAATAGACCATTCGCCCTTTCTACCTTCTCGCCTTTGTATTTTGTGTGTCTCTCCCCTTTAGTCAAAAATAAATAATAATTCAGTCTTATCTATACTTCTGTACCGGTGAGTTCTCGTTTCGCTATTTTTTGCTTTGTGTCCGCCTTTATATATATATGTGTATGTGTATATGTATATGTGTGTATATGTGTGTGTGTATATGTGTATATATATATATATGTATATATATGTATATGTGTATATGTGTGTATATGTATATATTTTTTTTTTCTTTAATTTTTTCTCCTTTGTAATCATAAACAGAAATTTTTTGCCTGTTACGATTCAATGTTTTTTCTCCTGTTTTTAGTAATAACGTAATTTTCTTAGTTGTTCACGTGTGTTTGTGTTTTTTAAGTGTTTTGCTTGTTTATTTATTTTGAAGTGTCATTGTACTTGGTAGTTTTGCTTTTTACTGTCGATCTCTTATTCAATTAGTTACCGTCTTACTTTATATAAAATTTGGAATTTCACTGATATATTGTTATTAAATCAATATATATATATTTTTTAAATAGCATAATTTATTACTGTGCCCATTTTAGTCTGATTTAATGTATAGAATTTTTAAGTTTTTTCCTTGTTTTTAAGCCCTGAAGATGGGATTTGTATCCCGAAACGTAGGCGTTCGATGAAAATAAAAAAAGTTTTAACGAAAAAATGCTGAAGTTTTTTCTTTCTGCTGGCCATACTCTTTTTATTATATATATATATATATGCCTGTTACAACAGAATTCTATCTAATAAAAGGACCCATAAAAACACCAAAACATAAAGAGAAAAATACTAGATTTTCAGAGACTGCTGTCTCACTCTACAGGTAGATGAATGAGAAAAGGTGGTATCTATACCAAGAGATCCATCCACAGGTAAACCAAATTAGGTCGCTTCCACTGATAATCTACCTTTAATCCTCTTAAGCGTTGGTTGAATGAAAACTTTATCATTGACGTCTGAATCCTATGCGCCCTTTGAGATGTTCATTACCTGTCTCAATATGTATATTCTGTATGTGTGTGTGTGTCTAAGATACAGGAGTATTTCCATGTGCATCCCTCACTTTAGTTTTCTTCTCCGCGCATGAAAATTCCTCAGTGTATAAGTGTTATATTGCGGTAAACACTGGGCGTGATTTGCTGCTTTTTGTTGGACCAGTACTTGCATTTCTTTTGCAACTGTATCAGATGTCCCTTCCTGCCTCCGTGCAATATGCAAATGGGCGTTTGCGCGGTGTTAGGAGTGTGAAGGCTCATTCTTGTCAGTCCTTTATTTGGTTTGTGTTTTGATCTTGGTATTAATAATACAGGAATATTAACAATTATTACTATTATTTTTATTATTATTATTGTTGTTGTTGTTGTTGTTGTTTGTTTTTGTTGTTGGTGTTGTGTTTGTTGTTGTCAGTTATATTTAGGTGAGAAAGGAAGGGATATAACAATGGATACAAATACCTCCGTGATGCCATAACTTTGCCTTTATAGTCTTGTGCTGTTATAAACACTTGCGAGCCATCCCAGCAAAGATCAACAATTCTGGAGGACCCTTTCTGGCAAGAGCGCTTTGGAAAACCAAATCTGAATAACAAGAAAGGAAAAACACCGGGTACGAGAGAGAGAGAGAGCATTACTCCATATTCCATTTGTATAATGTTTATTTCAGCATAACGTTAACAGTGTAAACAGTTCTATGAAAAGTATAATCTGATCATTATCGAAGGATAATGATCAGACTTGACATCCTAATGAATATTTTTGAATAAAACTCTGGGACATTTAATTCCGTATAATGAGAGAGCTCATTAATGCGACATCATTTAGCCGAAAAGTGGACTCATAATAAGTTGAATAAAACAATTATTTGTCCTTTGGAAGCTCTTTGAACCTTTTCCCTCAGGTAATTAACGGCAAAAGTAATTACTGGTGTCCATGCTTCATGTTGTTTACGAGAGCAAAGACTGACACAGAACAGATGAACAAACTATCATTTATGAATTTACTTTTCATCTAAGCCGAACTGATAAGGGAGAAAAGGATAGCAAAATGTCCACCGCGTTTGGTTTTTCTATTCCAAGTCTGATGTGTTAGCTACTACAAAATAAAATGATTAGTGGATAGCATTAATGTAGAGGAATAGAAACACACTTTAAAGCATTACTGTATATTTCATAATAATTAAATCCGTTCATTTGAAGCCATCCCAAGCAGGAACCAATTATGATTTTTGTGTAAATTCTGAAGCTGGAAGAGTTAATGAGATATCCGTGTAATTCATGCAGGTATTTGTGGCGCAAAATATCGTGGAAATTAGCGTGCTGTTTCCAAAAAACATGCAGGCAGTATTGGCCAGGCCAGACACATCAGTGGAGACAGGTGTAATGTGTTTGTTCCGACGCTTGCAGTCGATGCAAAAACATGAAATGGTATTATTAGAGTGTTTTGAAAGGGGGGTTTTGGCACAAATCAATATATATATACATATATATAGTATATATATATATATATATATATATATATATATATATATATATATATATAGATATATATATATATATATATTTATATATATATATATATATATATATATATATATAGTATATATATATATATATAGATATATATATATATATATATATATAATAGATATATATATATATATTGATACAGTTTCGCTGCAAGAGCGTCGTTAACTTTAATATAAATTTATAACAATGTTTCTAATAAACTTTTTTTTATTTCCTTTGCATATATACTTATATAGCCTATAATATATATATACATATATACACACATATAATGTATACATAAATATATATTTTATATATATATATATATATATATATATATATATATATATATATATATATATATATATATATATATATATATATATATATATATAATAAAAGGAGCCCATAAAAACACCAAAATGTAAGAGAGAAGTACTATATTTCAGAGACTGCTGTCTCTCTCTTCAGGTATATGAATGAGAAAAGTTTACAGAAAAGGTGGTATTTATACCAAGAGATTCGTCCACAAAGTAAGCCAATTTAGGTCACCCCGCTGATAATCTTCCTTTAATCTTCTTAAGCGTTGGTTGAATGAACACTGCGTCGACGATGTCCGATGTCCAATTCCTTTTGAGATGTTCATTACCTGCTTCTCTTTTATTAAGGCCGATTCCATCATTTGACTCTTGTACCGGCAGTTGCTGCTATAATTACACGTGACATATTCCAGTTTATTCTATGGTTATGTCATTTATATGATTGATAGCCGAGTTTTGTTGTCCCATACCTAACTGACCGTTTGTGTGTTGTATTAATCTCTGGGAAGTGATTTTACCTGTAAAATCCGATGTAAGATTGGTCACAGTCCTGGCATGGAATCGGCCTTAATAAAGAGAAGCAGTAATGAACATCTCAAAAGGGAATTGGACATCGGACATCGTCGACGCAGTGTTCATTCGAACCAACGCTTAAGAAGATTAAAGGAAGATTATCAGCGGGGTGACCTAAATTGGCTTACTTGTGGACGAATCTCTTGGTATAAATACCACCTTTTCTGTAAACTTTTCTCATTCATATACCTGAAGAGAGAGACAGCAGTCTCTGAAATATAGTACTTTTTCTCTCTACATTTTGGTGTTTTTATGGGCTCCTTTTATTAGATGGAATTCTGTTGTTACAGAACACTTTTACCAGTCATATATATATATATATATATATATATATATATATATATATATATATATATATATATATATATATATATATATATATATATATATATATATATATATATATATATATAGTATCATATATATATATAATATATATATATATCCATTATAATATAACAATTAATATATATAATATTATCTTATTTCTATAAATTAATCCACTATCCTCATCATGAATATGACACACACACATATTTAACAATAATCACCGATTCAGCTGCAGTTTGAAGATTGACATTTCACATAATGTACAACGTTTATTCGGGAAATGACTACGTAATCTTTTCGTTCGCCATGATAATGACAAAGTGCAATCAGAAAGTCTATTTGTGATAAATATAAGAGAAAAAACAATGATCTGGGTGGCTAATGCTTATCATTCTACTGATCTTAGCTCAGAAATGAACTGTGATGATGTCGTAAAGCTTAAATCAATATTGAGGAACTTCCAGGAGTAAATACTCGAATCCAACATTAAGTTAGTAAATACTCCAAAAACCAAAAAAAAATTAAGTTAGAACTATTACTTATCTATACATAATAGTGTGTGAACACTGAATTATGGTTTCTTCCGTAACCAGAATCTATATTGTTAATGGTAAAGTTCATATTTTTTCCTTGTCTCTTCTAAGGAGATGAAATTGGGTGTAAGAAGAGTAATAATGAAATTATGAGACAGACGACCAGTTTTTCATTGGTTTCATCCCGCTGATATATCTTTCACGTGCATGTTTGATGCAAAGAGTTCTTAACTTTATGATGAGAACTGCTTCTAAAAACTCAATAAGATTAACATTTAAACGAAATGGACGAAAATCAAACTGTTTTAAAATACAGTGGTGCTCAAATCTCGTGCGACATGATTCTTTTTGTATCGTCCAGATTCGCAGACTCAACGTAACAGTTGCCAAGTAGCGCTTTTTGTTTTATTTCGAATGTCATACACGTCGACAAGTTTGCGAATTCACAACAAGTACTATTTTCCTGATGAATATAGATATGCTCTCTTTCATGCACTGCACTGGTATCATTCGTAGTTTACAACAAATGAACTGAATACAATATACTTATTAACTGGTTAGCTCCTGGCACGGCGACACAAGATTGGTGGGGTTTCCAATGTCAGCATGCACAACTTGCTACTCGAACTGTTCATTGCAACTACCTCTACAGCATATGACCGTAGATAATACCTCAAACAGCTTATAACAAACTTTTAAAATTAGAATTATACTTTACAAGCAGTTTCATTTGGATTTCGAAGTTTTACGCTATTTTCAAACGGTGTGTATGCTACGGTAATGATTTATAGGTCTAACAAAAATATCTAAGACTACCGAGATGCATTCTAATTTACTAAGGGTTTATTTTTTAGAGATTATCCGTCCTTTGCAAAAAAAAAAATATATATATATATATATGTATGTGAGGATTCTTTAAATTATCTCGAGAAAATAGATATCCAATTAAATAGTTCATTACTATTACGTCGTCTAGGCCAATGCAAAAAAAAAAAAAAAAATGTAACTAACGAAGACTTATTTTCGTAAATGTCGTGCCGCTTAATTTTGGTGTGCGTGTAAAATTGATTCATTGGATAACTTAAAGTGCGAGAATATGCGGATTATTTCATATGCTCTCCCGCCAGAAATTATTTGAATGTGAACGTTAGTGTAATGTATTTTTAGCATGTAAAGAAAATAACACATCTAGCCCTAGGACAATGTTTTGGCGTTAACAAAGGTATAACTTGCATGGGCGAAAATCTGTTATATGGGAGTAAAAAATTATTTTTTAATGAAGTGGTAAAGTAAAGAAATATAACACAATTAATTATATTTTTTATGAAACACAAACATTCCTGTAACAAATATAAAGTGAATGTTCTTAAGAACATTTCATTGTCTTAAACAAGTAAAAAGAAACATTTACATCCATTTGGATAAATAAATAAATAAAATACTTGAGAGCTTTTACAAGTAACACATCATATTTAACTGAAATACATATATTTTTACACCATAATAAGGAAACTATAATACCTAAAGAATAAGAAATTAATATTTTGTATGAGAGCCTAAATGATCGATTACTCTAATAATCCTGTTGGGCATTGAATCTACTAAATTTGTACATACGTCAGTTCCACTGAAGAATTCCCACACTGACAAACAGTGGGAAATTTAAGAGTGTTTGGTATTTGGAATACCACCTTCCCTTCCCTTAGTCATGATACCCATAAATTCTCGATTGGATTTAAGTCGGGAGATTTGGCGGGCCATTCAATGCGAACGATAATCTGGATGACTTTTCAACCAATCCTTAACTAATTTACTGTTATGAACAGGCGAGTTGTCCATGGCAATGTAGATGGGCATAAGTTCGGGGAGCAGAGTTCTCACAGTAGGTATCAGCACTTCCTCAGGTATTTCTACATACTGATAGCTATCCAGTCTTTGATGATAGGCGGCACCAGTGCTCCTCCAGGGGTCCGCAAGACGCCATCCAACCCCAAAGTCCTACTGAAATTCTGGCACTCGACGATGTTGTTGAATATGGTTATCTGCATACCTGAAAAGGGGAATTTTTTTTAATCTCTCTCTCTCTCTCTCTCTACACACACAACACACACACATATATTATATATATATATATATATATATATATATATATATATATATATATATATATATATATATATTATATATAAATATCCGTCCAAAATAGGCCTACATGCTTAGAAAAATTGATATCAAATTAGGCCTACGATGGACGATTTCTAAATTCATAATGGTAATATTACTATAATTAATTATTTTTGACAAAATACACTAATGGTGGTAGACTGTTTTATCCTTGAAAGAAACAAAAGCAGGATTAAAGATAAATTTAACAATTATTAGTCTATGTTGATAGTCCTATATCTCATAACTATGTTAGCTATAAAAGAAAAAAAGGAAACACTCACATAATCATCAACATTACCTTGTATTTGGTGACGGCAGCAATAAAGCCTTCCATGTTGGTCATTCCAGAAAGTTTTTTCATCACAAAAAATTATGTTTTCCCAAAACTGCTTATCACTGGGAAGATGCTGTACAGCAAAGCCAAGTCGGCGTTCCTTGTGAGCTGGCGTTAGAAATGGTTTTCGCGCTGGGATTCTGCACTAAAGCCCTCTTCTCGCAACCTAACGGTATATCGTACGCCTTGATATGTGTAAATCTGTTGCTCGTAGCACTGCGTTGATGTAGTAATGGGGTGTGACCGAACAAACCAAATATTTCTTCGTCTTTCTCCTCCGTGGTGCAATGGGGACGACCAGCTCTTCGTTGATTATTACGCAGTCCTTGCCCTTCACTGTGCCTTTTCAGCCATCTAAACACTGTCGCTCTTTGTATGCTAAGACGACGGGCAATTTCCATTTTGGAAATGTTTTGCTCCATATAATTCAATGACTGCATTCCTATCCGATCTTGAAGTCTGCTCGCGGTTGTCTAGGTCTAGGACCTAGGCGATTCATGTTCCCGCCACCTACTCCCACTTAAAATGGTTGTGTTACGCACAGGCCACACCTATCCGTTGATATCGTGGATGTTTTTGAGTATACTATATAAATACTTTCATTTATTTGATTTTTTTTTTCGAAGCGTAAAATAATCGAATGGGACTATTATGGTTACAGCTCAGAATATATTACAATATTAAGAACACTTTCCCTTTTTCTTTTTTATTTCAACATTTAAAAATTCGTTTGTTGTAAAATATTCTTTTGTCGAACGCATCAGCGTTGGTGAACGAAACTTTTAGAAATGTTTCGTCGCCGTTTTTTCCTAAATTTGCCTAAACTTAATATTTTCTTACAATTTTGATATTTATGATAGATTTCATTGTTATGAACCATATTGTCACTTTTTTTTCATGAAATAATCGCGTTTCCGCATTGAAATAATAGATAAATATGGAGGATGCTAGGTTGCCAGTGAGTGAATTGTGAACGAAATCCTATGAAGTCATGTCGCATGAGATTCACTGTTCAGTGATGCTCAAATCTCATGCGACATGACTCCATAGGAGTTCGTTCAAAATGCACTAACTGGCAACCTAGTAGGCTCCATATTTATCTATTATTTCAATGCGGAAACGCTACTATTGCATACAATATGGACATAATATGTTTCATAAGAGTGAAATCTGTCATATGTGTCAAAACTGTAAGAAAATGTCACGTGTAGCAAATTTGCAGAAAAAAAACTCTTTCGAAACATTTTCAAAAAACTCGTTCACACATCGCTGAAGCATTTGACCAAAATGAAGTCGTCAACAAGTATCAGTTCAAATGTTAAATAAAAAAAAAAAAAGTGAAAAAAAAATTGTCATAACACATTAATAATGCTTCCAAACCCAACATAAAATTTGAAATAGTCCTGTTTGATTGCTTTTACACCTCAATACTGAAAAAATGTAAATATGTATATACAAAAGTAGAATGCCCACCGATATCAACGTGTGAGGGGAGCATGTGTGACGTATCATTCGTGTCGGTGCAACAACAACCACCCGGTGTAACGTAACATAAGGTCTACTACACTGAGTAGCGTCAATGAAATTATCTTGAAAACACTAACTTTATATGTTAGAGGAATATTTGGATTTTCATACATCATTAATTGTTATAATTCTTAAATATTTGAAAAATGATGGCATGCTAGCAAATATTCGTCCATGCAATTATTCTTTTGTCAAAGCCAAGATATTGTTCCTAGGCCTAGATGTTAGGTTTCTTTACTTTACAATTAACAGTCACATTTCTCTATTAACAATTTCTGGCCATAAAGAAAATGAGGTTGTCTATACATTCCTGTTCTTCAAGTTACCTTATGAAAGAATAAATTATACACCAAAAACGAGGAGAAAGACTTTTTTAGAAAATCATATTTTAAACAAGTTGAAAAAAACAAGTGTTCCATACCGCCTTGATATTAATACTTATGATATTTCGATTAATAGTCATCTTCTCCATATAATCAAATCATCATCGTTTTATTCCTCAAAGAACAGGTAATCTCCACAATAAAAACATTAGTACATTACATCACATAAGGCTTAGATTATTCTTCTAGGCCTATAAATCATTTGCAACATATAGGCAGCTTAAACGCAGCCTAAAACTTCAACATTCAAAGAAAACTGGTTGCAATTCATATTCCTATTGTATTCGTCAAAAAACAGATAATCTCTACTAATAAATTCATAAATAACAGATTATATCTCAGAAGGCTTAGATTATTTTGTTAGGCCTATAAAACATTTTGCAATATACAAGCAACTTAAACACAGCCGAAAGCTTCAACATTCAAAGAAAACTTGTTTTAATTCATATTCCTACGTTGAAAATGTTGTTATGACTGTTGAGCTTATTAGGTCTACTGTCATAATGCAGCAGACGTAGTGTGTGTTTGACTAGTCCGAGAGCATGTAAAGTGTGCTTTCATTGATGCACAGCTAACCTTATCACACCGCACTTTGAACTTAGCAGCGTAAAAAAAAGAAATCAGTTCAAATCACACAGATTACGAATTATACCAATGCATAAAAGGGATCATATTTATTTAACCATAAGGAAAATAGGGCTAGCTGTGAATTCACAAACTTTTCGATGTATGACATTAGAAAAAAAGTTTAACACTAATTGGCAACATCACGTTGAGTCTGAGAATCTGGACAATACAAAAAGAATCATGTCGCATGAGATTTGAGCACCACTGTAGTACATGGTCAGGGAATATATATAATAAGGAAAATTATATTGATGGCGTGGAGATTGCAAATTTGGAATAGAATCTTAGGCTGTTATCATTATATGATGAATTCTTTAATTCGCTCTCTCTCTCTCTCTCTCTCTCTCTCTCTCTCTCTCTCTCTCTCTCTCTCTCTATGAAAAATAGGATTTGTTTAATACCTGGCCGAAATATTCGGGGCCTTTTGCGAAGGCATAAAACACTTCCTCTCTTCCTCCTCCTTCTCCTCCTCCTCCTCCTCCTCTCCACTCTCTCTCTCTTTCGCTTTGAAGTGGAACACAATTTCCTCGAGAAATGTGGAAGATTTGAAGCTTTCGAAGCCTCCGCCCTCCTACTTTTGCTAGAAAGCGACGCTTTGACAAAGCTTCTTCTCCAGCTTTGCTGAAAATGGAAGGTGGTGTTTGGTGCAGAGGAAGCGATTCATCTATGCCGCCAAGATCGTCTGAAAAGAGAAAGAAAAGTTCCCAAGGTAATCGGGCATTTAGGGAGGAGAGCTCGTGGACGTATCAACATAATATACTAACATAATTCTACTTGTCAACGCGTATGCGCATATACGCGTAGGGCGTTGGCAGACACATGATTTATGCGATAAGTTCTCAACCTATTCCCTGTTGGAATTCTAGGTTTTCCAATGATAACGTATTCTTGAAAATTAGGAACTAGTGCAACGTTTATCTATACACTCTTCTAGAAAATGTGATTAAAACTATATTCAGAAAATGTATACATATGATATATTTGCGCAACGACATATGATGTATGTATGCATGTATGTATGTATGTTCTGTCGGTCTGTCTATCTATCTATCTGTGCATAAGCACATATATGTATATATACATACATACATATGTATGTATGTATGTATCTGTCTGTCTGTCTATCTATCTATCTGTGAATACACACATATGTATATATACATATATATATGTATGTATGTATAATGTTCATACATACATACATACGAATAAGTACCCAAAATCTTCCCAAATCTTCCATTGTACTTCGTAAGATACGGTTCCCCGTTTTCCTTCAGAATATGCAGCTGTATATGATGATAGGAGGGAAATTCAAGAAATATTTTACATGATTCTGGTCTCTAGGTGAACCCACCGAACCTGGTTTTAGAAGCCTGCATAACAGGACTCGAAACCAGCGAGGTTCGCTCTTTGGTGCCCGACTTTCGATGATGGATTCTTAACTCATGAGAATCTACGCAGGAGCCGTTTCAAAGGCGTATCCCGTCTACTACTACTACACGTACCTCAGGCCAAGTCATTGAATTCAAAGTCAGGCGGTGGAGGACGTCACAAAACCATCTGGTGGAATGACAAGCGTGAAATTGCCTACGTCCAAAAGGGCCCTACGAACAGTAAACAATATCCAATGCTCTTGTCTATATGTTGTGTGTGCATGTACGTATAGATGCGCGTGCGTCTGTATTTTATGTGTATATTAGTGTTCTTTCAGTTTTGTACGCGACGCCTTAAATGCGTATAACTACACAAGGAATAGTCAATTATACATTGTTTAGCTGCAAAAAAAAAAAAAAAAAACAAAACAAAAAAAAAAAAAAAAAAAAAAAAAAGGTAGAGTTGTGTTACTTCACTGAGGTTTATAACCTGTTTCTTTTGATATTCATGGCGGAGGTTTGGGATATAAAGAGGGTTAGAGACTACGAGATAGGAGGCGTCGATATAAAGAAACGTCATACTCGTATATGAAGAGATGAGAAAGTTAGGGATCTAAAGGTAGGATAAAGACCGAGGAATTGGAGTTTTTAATGGACAAAGAAGGTTAAAGATGAAGAGATGCTGGAGTTGTGAATTTCAAGAAAGATTAAAGATTTTGAAAGGTCAGTTTCAGTAAAGAACGTCTTGAACTGAGAGGTGGGGTGATAATCAAGGGGAGGCACGCCAACCCTCTCCTACATCCCCACCCCCACCAATTACACCGATGTCCAATTATTAGAGATGTTTATCGATTTATGGGTGTAGGGGCACTTATCAGTTACCGTTCTCCTTGGGTGTAAGTTATTCCTTTGTTTAATACTTGTGGATGTAAGAAAGTTAGTCAGATTACAAGTGACGACAATTCACACACACACATTTATATATCATACATCCATGCATACTTACATACATACTATAAATGATTTAAATATATATATATATATATATATATATATATATATATATATATATATATATATATATATATATATATATATATATACTATATAT
>NC_061105.1:48998103-49010603 GCF_015104395.2 Macrobrachium nipponense | reverse complement strand
CATGAACAAACATTTAGTATGTCTTGTAAACAGGTCACAACACCTTCCATGGGAAGCGGTTGACCTATTCACCTGTAGCGGAAACACATGACTTCCGAGCCGTATGGCTACGTGTTCATTTATTCTTGTTATTATTGTAAAACGCTGAGATAGCTAGTGTTACGCTATCGACGCGATCTTCCTATATTTCAGTTCAACTTAGATTTCTCAAGTGAGCGGTCATCCGACCAATCCTTCCTATACTCCAGTGATGGAGCTAAGAAATAAAGTTGTTAAGTTAACTCAGTCCGTTTGAGTCATCTCCCTTATTCTAAAGAAGAACCAAAATCTACTAGATATCACTCAGACGAGAAGGGGAAAAAGAACCACAATGCTTACGTATAACAGTCGTAAGAAAAGACATACAAACTGCCGCAGTCCTATACCATTGTAAGAGGTGGACAGCGGACAGTAAGACATCTTCTCTCATCACGCTCCCAGTGTTTATAAACACTCAAAGCAAAAGATTAAAACAATCGTTAAAACGATAGTTCACTAATACACAAAGGAGGAGGAAGAGGCGCAAAAACACTGACAAACGATCGAAATGTCACTTAACTTTACGGAAACGCGAGTAAACATAGTCAGCAAAAAATGAACTAAAATGCAAACAAGGCTGATTTAAACCAACAAAAGTAATAATAATTTTACGTTACCTACTAGCGTAGCATGATTTATAAAGTTTATTCCTTTTATTTATTTAAGGGAATACAATTTTTAAGGTTGTAGATTTTAAACATTGTTAATATACCTGCATTCAGCCAAAGACAAAAATATATTGTTTTCATAATATGTTATATAATTTAGAATTTAGCACATTCAGGCTGTTTTAATTGAGTTTTTAATCCTATTTACTACAACTTTTCTTTGGCGACAATCTTCCAATGACTTAAATACAGGAAATTAGAAATCATGTGTCGATTTACCTATCTAGATGTAAATTTATTCAATTCTTGACTTTTTGTACCCAAGCAAGAAAATGTTGAAGATCATAATTATTTATTCCCTTTGCAGGTCAAACCATTTATAACCGAAAACATGATCTTTGCGATTATTCCTATGCAGTTTGTATCAGGTATGTACAAAACGTATTTCTTTTTTCTATTTATATTAAAGTCCCTCCCATACTTCAGCTTCCAGTCACGGATATTGCAAGGTGAGTGTCAAAGTTGCGAGAAATTAGGCTACGAACGAAACACTTTGGAAAAGGGAGAGAAAATTAAAATAAAGCGAGGTATGGAGGGCGGGTTTGCGGAAGGGGTCCATTGAGAGTAGTGGTGGGTGAAGCAGGATAAGACGTTTGTAAGGAAGTATTCGCTGCAGGCTTTATTGCAAATATTTGTTGCTCTCATATTTTGCTTGTGACTGATGTGGGATTTTCGTCACGCTGAGTGGAAAGGTTCAGTTTATGTCCAGATTAGGAAGAGGTTGGCAGTTCTACTATAAGAGAAATAAAAGACTGACAAGGGGTGATTTGTAGATGTAATACAACTGGTATAATTTCAACTAATTAAGTTACAAATAACCCATTATTATTGAGTTCAAAATGTTAGGTGTCGTAGTAAGAAACTAGCACACCGCAAATCAAATTTGGAAACATACATGCATACACACGTACGTTATATATATATATATATATATATATATTATATATATATATATATATATATATATATATATATATAATATACTATATCCTATGTATATATATATATATATATAATATCTATATTTATGATATATATTATTCACACTATCCACAGTGAAAAAATAAGACGGGGTTGTAGGTCCTGACCAATGGCTTGGAAATAAAGTCGTAACCAATCAGGACCCTGCTCACACGTCCCTTTTTTCACCTGTGATATGTGTGATAATGAATCCCCGTGCTAAAGTGAATATAATTATCTATCTATCTATATATCTATACTATATATATATATATATATATAGCTATATATACACATATATATATAATAGTATATGTATATATATATCTATATATATATATATATATATATATCTATATATATATATATATATATATATCTATTATATAATATACATATATATATATATATATACTATATATATATATATATATATATATACCATATATATATATATATCTATATATATATATATATATATATATATCATATATATATATATATATATATATATATATATATATATATATATATATACTATATATATATCCCAAGACTTGATCGTAAGAATGTTTAGGATTGGGGGAACACAGATTAAACCATCTCTGACCAATAAAATTCTGGAGCAAAGAAGGAACCTATGGCTGGGCCCAATGTCTTCTATTCCGAATTGAGGTCGGGTAAAACGACCTTATAAATCAAAGAAAAGAAAGAGTGAAAGTAGAACAGGAAATGTTTGCAGGGATCCTTGGGGAGTTGGGCTGATGAGTTAACAATTGTTTATCCTAGAAGGATGACATGATGATGAATAATAAAATCATACATGTATATATATATATATATAATATATAATATATATATATATATATATATATATATATATATATATATAATATATATATATATATACTATATATACTACATGTATGATTTTTATTATTCATCCCAAGTCATCCTTCTTCGCTAAACAATTGTTAACTCATCAGCCCAACTCCCCAAGGATCCCTGCAGACATTTCCTGTTCTACTTTCGCTCTTTCTTCTTGATTTAAGGTCATTTTACCTGACCTCAATTCGGAATAGAAAAGACATTTAGCCCAGCCAAAGGTTTCGTTTATTGGTCAGAGATGGTTTAATCTGTGTTCCCCAATCCTCAAACATTCTTACGATCAAAGTCTTGGGTCAGAGGCTTCATCGATCGCCTATCGATTTTTCATAACGATGACTATTTTCTGCTTACTTCCTTCATTAACATAATATCGAGGGAGGTCTGAGACAAGACAGGAATATGTTTCCAGACTACCTGGATGTGTCTCTGCACTTACACATGCAAATGCTTACTTATGTGTATGCGAATGTGCATCTCACGATAGCATCAGACACGCCTTCGGTCATGAATTTAGACAACCATACCCCGAAGTAGAATTTTAGGATTCAGGACTGCCTCCCTCCTGTCCGCTAAATTCTTCGGAAGGGTCCATCTCCGACGACTAGCAGGACCAAGTTTTAAAAGTATCTCAAGTTGAATACCCGTTGATGACCGGGATTTTGGTGGATTTCAGCGAGAAAGGGAATGGCTGGATTGTTTGCACTAATTCTCGGCAGATTACATGTGTCGGGGAACATTAATAGCCGTTGTAATGAAGTGGAGTAATGAGTGCTATTTTTATACTGTTTTCCATAATGAGAGTGTTATACCTCGCATTATATTTAGGTAGCAAGTGGGACTTCTCGTTCATTTTGCATTTGAATTCGTTGCCTATTTCTAAAAGAATAATCATTTCCACGTTTTAACTTCCAACCTGTCGCTGCAAATGATGTCCTTCCAAAGCTGAATCATGTGGAAGGATTTGGGTGGTCTTCTCTCTCTCATCTCCTCTCTCTCTCTCTCTCTCTCTCTCTCTCTCTCTCTCTCTCTCAGGTATTGAGAATATGTATTATTGTTTTCAGTGCAGTGTATTGTAAGACAGAAGAAGACAATACCAATCTTCATAATGCAGAGGAGTTGAAGTAGCATTGGACAGAAGACTTTAGTCGTAAATCGTTACTGTCACGTTGCTGCTCAAAACAGTCGTCCAGTAAAGTCAGGGTAATACAGTGTCGTATCCTAAGTATATAGCTCGAACCTAGGAACTTTAATTCACCAATAAAACCGCCTTACAGAATATTTAAGCATAAAAAAGCGATGTTGCAAAATATATAGTAACGTTAGCTGGGTAAAGTGAAGTGTATTACAGTCCATTTGAAAATACGCCGTATTTACTTCTTATTTAGAATAAGAATAAGTACTTTGATTCATTCCACTGTACTGTAATATGAAGCAGCACAGTACGAAGGCGTAGATACCTTAAAGCACATAACATACATATAAAAAAAACCTAAAAAATTGAACGCAAACACAAAGTAAATCCCTTTTGTTTGTCAGTTATCGTCAAAGCCCAGAGGGCAGTAGATGGAGCAGGACACTTCGTTGAAAATGAAAGTTCCAAAATGTTTTGTCGCTATAAGATTTAGACTAAATGGAAAATAAATGACGTTACGAAAGCGAGCTTCAGGCCCGGGAATTGATTTTGGGTGTAATCCACGATAATACTCGTGCTTTCTGGCATACACACATATATACTATTTATATTTATACATACACACACACAATACATATATATATATATATATATATATATATAGATATATCTATATATATATATATATATGTATATATTAAGATATTCTCTCCGCCATGCATTAAAAAGATGTCGAGTTCTGAACTGGGTATCCCAGTTCTTGCGTCTTGTAACGGTGGGAGAAGCATCGCTTAGCAGACGTTGTACCTGTCGTGTGGGGAAACTTCTGTAATTCTGAAATTCGTTACTCTTCTTCTTGAGAGAGAAATCAGTCCGAGTTGCTTTACGAACTTGATAATTTCCATAGAGCTCTACCAGTGAACAGAAGAACAATGTTAGAATCACAATAATGAAAGTCAATCTAGTTCACAGCATCTTTTTTTTTTTTTTTTTCTTTATTTCGCATCCACAACTTCCAACGAAGCCAGCTGGATATTCCAGAATCACGGCGGTGCAGAGAGAGAGAGAGAGAGAGAGAGAGAGAGAGAGAGAGACTTACCTTGACGTCATGTAGGCATAGAGAAATTCAATGTACGAGAAATGCAAGCGGCCTTTCATGAATTTTCCGTTCTTCCTTACTTACTGCCTCTCTCTCTCTCTCTCTCTCTCTCTCTCTCTCTCTCTCTCTCTCTCTCTCTCTCTCAGCATCCCAAGCCAAGCACGAGAGATAACTAACAACAATTCTCCTCCTCATTCTGTGTTCCCTTCCCGAGCGCGGACTTGATAACAATAGTAAGATTGCAAGAACAGAAGGATTCCAAAGATTAAGAGTGATGGAGTATGAAAGCAGAGCTTTCACCTTTGTGAGGTTGAAAACAAGGGAAATACAACTGGAAGGTTTTTGTTGAAGACTTAGGTTGGGATATTGTAAAATTATTGAAAATATTGATAAAAATGAGAAAATGAAAGCCATAAAATATTTACAAGTTTGCAAAAACAGTTTAGATCAATTTAGGGAGTTCATTTGTGGTATACATATAATATAAAGGAAAATTGGCTTTTTTTTTCTAATGTATAAAGAATGAAAAAATATAGGTAACAATTTTTTGTGGTGGCTATAATTTGAAGTTATAAAGTAGTCAAATTTCCGTTTCTCCGCTTTTTAAAAATGTAAAAAAAAAAAAAAAATGATAATCACTCTTTGTGATGCCTTTGAAAAAAAATTAATACAGAAAAGTAGAAACGAGAGACCCTCATTAAAAACGAAACAGGAAATTGAGGCTTTAAAATAGGTTTTCATTATACTTCGTTCAGGATTTGGCGATCATATTCGAGATTGTTATGAAACGAGTGAAAAATCAAACGAGTTTTATGTTTAGTCTATTAACTGCAGTTTATTCGAGGCCGACTTCCCATACAAAACAAGTTTCGGTAGATTTTGCTTCATTTAGATTGTGAAAAGTCCGTCTTTCCTTTTTTCATATTTTATTGGCAAACATTAGGAGTTTCAGTGTTTATTTAATTTTCTCATAGGTTATGGTTCACTTTTGTAGTGAAGGACTTTTTGTCCTCGGTACAACATCAAGTTCTTTACTTTGAATGGTGTTTACAATTCTTGCGTATAGAAATGATATAATTAAAGGTGATATTAATGGAAAAATGAATCAACGAGCAAATATCATTTTACGGAAGTATGCAGTATTAGTTGAGTTAATTAAGGTGAGAAATGGATAAGAATTGTTTGACGAAGATTATTTTTGGTTAAAACAATATAAATCGTATTGATATATATATATATATATATATATATATATATATATATATATATATATATATCCTACTATATATATATATATATGTATATATATATATATATATATATATATACATATATATATATATATATATATATATATATATATATATAATATATATATAATATATATATATATATGTATGTGTGTGTGTGTGTGTGTGTATGTATGTATGTATGTATGTATAAGAGATGTTGCCTGACGGTGTAGAACATGAAAAGGCTCCGTGGACGAAATAAATCTCCTATTATAAAAGCGTTCTACGTAACTTTTCTTATTAAACGTTGCGGTTCTGCAATAAAAGTCCCAATATCAGGGAGCAGAGTTCCAGAGGTTGCGAAGGCAAGGCAATATGACAACCCTCCAACCCCCTTCCCCGCATCTCTCCATCTTCCCCCTCGCCTCGAGTGACTAGACTTACAGAAATCGGAAGATGAAAAGAAAATGGGAAAATAGAGAGTAAATATAATGTGTCACAGCAGACAGTTCATGGGGGACTAGACAAAAATAATATTAATAAAAAAATTAGACTAAGAAAAACTTTTTGGACAACCTTTTTCAGCTATAGAACCACCCCGTAAATAACCCTCAAACTTTAATTTTGCGTAAAATATCATATTCGTTGTCAGAGTTCATACAAGAAATTATAATTTCCTTCGTGGGATTTGACCTTCCTCCGTCACCCACAGCACAACTACTGTTCGCATTTGACCTGACGCAAAGCCTTACCTGAACCTGACCCCTATTCCCATTTCAACCTCAGGCCCTTTGACAAAGCAGCAGGAAAAGAGAAGACCCAGACCTCAAGACGCGCCAATCATTCTGATTTACCCGCCAGTTATCATGGCCCTTCCGTTCCGTTGTCTTTTTAGGTGCAAATAGTCAATGCAAGATGTCTCCCTCCCGGTGGACAGCTGAATATTCACACATTTCAGCTTCTGTTTATAATTATCGCAACACCCGCTCGCTGACTACAGGAGGAAAATGAATGAAGATCGTGTTTGTCAGGACGTCATTCGCCTCGCAATTCATCGTTTGTGCCCGCGTATCGTATTGCAGTTTTTTGCGTCAAGAAAAACAAGATATATTCCTTTTATTATTTTTGGTAAAATTATACTCTAATTCAGGTCCGAGAATAATTTATCGTGTTGGGTCAAATCATCTCTCCTAAATGTCATAGTCATTTATTCTTGTCGCGCCAGCCTGTAAGCCACCTTTGGATAGCTTCGGTGGATGTTCGATCCAATCTATAGTTGGTCCGGATAGGGATGTCTGGCATTCTTGAAAAACTTTTGCTATATTCTGAAATTTTTTCCAAATAATGAAGATACTGTCTTATTTTCATTGATCATGACTTGCTATTCAAAAGGTTTATACCTTCAAAAAAAAATAATAAATAAAAATAAAATAGAAAAGAATTTTCCATTGCATAATACTCTCGACAAGAAAAGTTAAGAAAGAACATTTTATTACAAGTAAGAGATTTCATTTCTCAGTAATTCACTTTCAATGATGACATGTGTTACTCGTTATATCCTATGAGAAATATTTCTGCAAAATGGAGCTACAATTTATCCAGTATTTCAACCGAAGTTCACATTCTTTTTAGTATTTTCAACCTGACATTTACTTAAACATTCAGCTCCTCGTTCTTCTTATGAAAAACATCCAAATAAAGTCTTGAAATGGAATGCAATGAAGCATTTAAGAGCAAAGGTTGTAGGAATTTAAATATATTCTGTGATATATTAGAGTTCCAGTATGCCAGAGACGATACTGCATTCTTACAATTGAGGTTCATATTCATATGAAAGATTGTCATATAATTCATAACTAAATTCTAAGTAAATAGTATTGATATTTTATGTGGCTTTTTAATCTTTTATAAGCGAATGCCGTTGATATATCGTTTTGGAAAGAATGTTGCTATATCGTCAGTATACAAACGTAACTCAGTTAGCTTCATTATTTCATTGCAATTATAATCTAATGCTTTTAACTCTATATGTTTTTGCAACACTAAGATAATAGGTATTACTCATACATTATGTTATAACTAGTTTAGTTATATATATATATATATATATATATATATATATATATATATATTATATATATATATATATATATATATATATATATATATATATATTTATTTATATATATATATATATATATATATATATATATATATATATATATATATATATATATAATATATATATACGTATGTGTGTATTTGATGTGCGTGTGTGTGTATATATTTATGTGTTAGTATTTGTATGAAACCATGGAGCCTTTAGAGTGTGCTCCCATAATGTATTCTTATTCATACATGCTCAAGCATGAGGAATGTCTGCATCTGTCAAAATCTTTGAATATTCATCAGTTCTAGTTCATCTGAAATCCCTTGATGAGAGAGAGAGAGAGAGAGAGAGAGAGAGAGAGAGAGAGAACAGCTCCGGCCTAATCAAGCATCGTATGTTTCCATTTATGAAAGCTTTGAGTCAGTATAAGGTTGAAATAACATCTAGGGTTCCTTTTAAGACTGAAGTATAAAGTATGGTGAAATTCATTGTAAGTTTAGGAAATACTTTGTGTTTGTAATTCATTTTTTAAAAATCTTTTTATTCCGATCGAAGTGTTACCCTTTGTGAAATAAATAATTTATCGTTATAAGAACTTGTATTGTGGACAGTATAAATCCATAAAATAACTTCGGTATTTAGTTTTGAGTACAAAGAATAATGTTGTAGCACTTGTGACGTATTTATCCAAACAATGTACAATGTTGTATTTATTTAAAGAAAATTATTCTTGCTTTTTCATCTGAATTTTAGGTTCTTATTGTCTTTTCCTTTGACCTTATTATACTCTTATCACTTTACTCCATTTCTTTATTCGATTCATCTCACTTGCCTTCGTTTTCTCTTCAAGCTCCCAATTCTCTCGATTTCCCATTTTCCTCTATTAACTCTTCATTCCTCCCTCTCCCTCTTCCTTTTCTCCCGTTTCCAGTCTCTTCTCTTCCTCGGAAAAGGATGCGATGCTTCTTGGACTTCGGAGATCTCATCTCGTTCGGGTCTTTTCGTCTCTTGTATCGAGAACCGTTTTCTTCATCTTCTTCTTTTTCTATCTAGAATATGCACTACTCCGGAGTGGGATTGAAACAGCATGAATGGTGCACACTGTGATAGCTCTCTCTCTCTCTCTCTCTCTCTCTCTCTCTCTCTCTCTCTCTCTCTCGATTGATCAATCTATTATGTTAGAATATTTGTCAGCTAATAGCTAATATATTGCCATCTCTCTCTCTCTCTCTCTCTCTCTCTCTGCAATAATAAAGGTGTTGCAATAGTAAAAGCTTTTGACATTCTTCAAATCGCAATTACTGTTGTAGTTCCCTGCACAGGAAGTTCATACATAATACGGCATTTAAAATATGAATGTAGTTATGACCATTATGTTGGTTATTTTTGCAGCCAAACATACACTCACAATATATATAAATATAATATATACTAATATATATATATAATATATATATATATATATATATATATATATATACTATATATATATAAATATATATATATATGCGAGAGAGAGAGAGAGAGAGAGAGAGATGTCTGGGTGACTACTTATAAGTCTTTTTACTTGTTTGATCTGAGCATTTCTTGTTGTTACTGTAATTGATATTTCTAAATCTTGCATTTTTTTAAAAGATTTTCCATACCTTATTCGGTAGATCGCCGCTTTATAGTCTCTTTTAGATAAAATACAATTTTTTTAAAGATATATATATCTTTAGAGTTCAACTTCATTTATCTTCACTTATATCATCAGACTCATTTGTCTGAGAATATTTTTGTTTAGGAAAAAGAACATATATACGCGACCGGTAAGATTTTAACGCAAAGTCAATCAGTTACGCACAATACCTTCGATCTCTCTCTCTCTCTCTCTCTCTCTCTCTCTCTCTCTCTCTCTCTCTCTCTCTCTCTATGCGTAGTGTTGGAATGATCATTTGCATAAAACTGCCTGCAGATGTCATCGACAAATTAACATTCAGGAAGACTCCGGGATTAATAGAGAGAGAGAGAGAGAGAGAGAGAGAGAGAGAGAGAGAGAGAGAGAGCTATCTGTGTGTTATAGTGCTATATCGGTGCATGGCGAACAGTGGAGTGCTTACTTTTAAACAAACATTTTTGTGTAGCCATACGTTACACTCCTCCATAATGGGAATTCTTTGAGAGAGAGAAGAGAGAGAGAGAGAGAGAGAGAGAGAGAGAGAGAGAGTTGTGTTTTTTAACTAACCTGATTACTGGAATTTATGACGGTACGCAATGCATCACTCCTTTGAAGGCCTTAATCACGTTTTCGTTTTGAATCTCCGTATGCTGCGTCGTTTATTTTTCGTTATTATTGAAGTGCGATGATTATCTTGAGGAAGTTCATGATACATAATTTATTAGGCGGACTCTTCCTGCATCACGGCTGAGATTCCGACAGGCGGAGTCTTGAGAACTGAACGCAACCATTGCCCTGCCTTTGGAAACAAGAGTCAGTGTTTTGCATCAAGGGGAAATAGGACGAATTTTTCAAGATTCCCTGTTAACCAAACTGGGTCGTTTTTCCTCTGTGAATCCAGGTAGAAAATTTGCAATTCAAAGTATATCAAGGACTCTGTCTTTATACCAGCTAAGATCACGTGTGTCTTTTTTTATGAGGAAATAAAAAATTTAGAAAGTGCATAATTCAAGGTAATGTGTTATGAAGGCTTTTCGTTTCGTTGAAAACTCCTCTTCCTTATAATTTTTTTTCATATATAAACGGTGTTTTTAATTAACGCCTAATAACTTTTTAATGCCGTGCTTCTCCCTCACGGTATATTACGGTATAAAAGCTGTTCTCTTCTTTGAACGCTATTTTTCGTTGTTCTTCATATTATTCTAAATGTGTACTCACCATCAAGGATATTCTCTACACATGAGTATAATGTAACGATAATTAAGTGAGAACAACTAACATATCTTTGCATATGAATTTGAAACCGTCTCCCTTCAGTACCTCTGTATGTCTGTCTCACTCAAAAATACACACACACAGCCTCATCCATTCAGCGCAATGTATGGCAGCGTTATCCGTAGAATTCGAGGAAGAGGAAACGATATTTTCTTTATGAACTCGAAATTGCTGGAGAGGAAAGTTTAGCGCCGCCATACATTTCTTTGACCTTATCAGCAGGATCATCAAGAGATGGATAATATGACTTCCTTAGGTGCCTTGCGTATCTGTGTCTGCTTTAGATGCTCATAAGTATGTTTTGGATGTGCATATTCGCTTTCAACAGAGTATGTTATTGTTATACATACAAAACAAAGAGACGGGGGCTAGGAAAGGTGCACAAATAGATAGACGGATAGTCAGATAAACGAATGATATTCACATGCATGCGTATAAAATATTAGTATCCATGCGTTCCGAAGGTGAGGTTCATTTCTACAATTTTAGTGGAGTATTATTGTTTTTTTCTATAATACATTCCAATTCTACACCGAATAATGGTCACACCTTGCAAAATGTTCTTTGAAATGCGGTTGAAATAAACTTTTTTTTATTGCTGAAAAAGAACGCCGATGTAGCAGCACTCTGTTCAGACCAAAATTAAAACCTTTGGCACACAATATATTTATAGTTTCACTGTATATCTGAAAACGTAACAGCACCAATAAAGTTTGGTGGGGCAAATGGAATATGAGGTAGGCAGACGATTTGTAAACGTCGCAAGGAAAAAAAAAACATTGGTAGTTAACGATTTACTCACACGAATAAATAGCTTGCTAGTATTTGTAACTTTGTACTATTTTGGTCTTTCAAGACAAGCTTTGAGTTTTTCTTAAGATGGAATGTAGGCCACGATTTCAGAAAAAACAATTCAAGTATTCAAGATATCAAACGCCAAAGATACTACGAAGGAAGATTATTCAGTGTCGACGATTTCAGAATCTGTTCATCCTTTCAGTGATGAAATACTAGAGGGATTCATTTGTGATTCAGTCCTTGAAATATTTCCTCAATAAACTTGGGTTATTCATTCACTCGAACTCATGTGGTTATAGTTTGTGGGTACGAATATATTTTAAAATTCTGTCTTCATTCTTGATGTAGACAAATATTTGATACGATGCATGAACAAGTGTCAAGTGAGAAGTAGTTGAATAAAGGAATGAGGGAAGACATCCTATGTCCATATTTTATCAGTGATCAGGAGCACAGAAGGAATTGCTCGAAATATATGGTTGCAACGTTAAAATAGTGTTTTATGGGCCTCTTATCTTCATATTATACTGTTGTATTACAGTAAAAGACATTCATATATATATATATATATATATATATATATATATATATATATATATA